>NC_088403.1:45005307-45265109 GCF_034236695.1 Oncorhynchus nerka | reverse complement strand
ATCCAACTGAACATGGAGTTTACGAAACAACAACACTTTGTTCCAATGGTTGTGTTAACGTGCATCAAAAGTGCAGCAACATTTTCAAGGAAGTAGACCTGTAGTTTTCTAATGTTTGTTAGCTTTTGAATGGCCTTAAAAGGGCAAAATGTAGTGCAATGTTCGTCAGCGCAACATTATATTAAAAGGCATCTGTCAGGAGTAAATTCAGCCGCAATCACAAATATATTCTGATAAATATATATTTTAAACAACTGCATTTTCACAAACGTAATATATAATCGCCAAGCCCATTCAAAATAATTAGGGGACTGACTCCGGAAGAATGATGAAGTGGCTAGTCACTTTCATGGCGTATAGGCATACATATACACACAAACACACTGGACCAACATTGTCCTTCTCACGAGATAAATATAAATGCTAAGGTTTTTCATGCCAGATTGACGCCATTTCCATTGTCATACCAGCCAGATTAATAAGAATAAATTATATGTTCCTTGGAGAACACAGAACGATCAAGCTATTGAGTAACAGAAGATCAAAGACCATTGACAGCCATTTTACCAGTAGGTATAGTAACTTGTCATCTTTCATGTTCAACAAACACCAATCACATGTGACAACAGGAAACACAGCAGGTCAAAAGCAAGCTTACTGTAAGGCCAGGAAGGTCTTCCATATCACTAGAAACAGAAAGACAGCATCCCTGGGTGGGCTCAAATCACCAACTTTTTAATGAACAGTCTAACGCGCCAACCAATTGCAGCACAGAGACTTGTTGTTATACTGACCCTCAGCAGGCCAAAGTCTCATGGAAGCTCACGCCAAGTCAGGAAGGGTCACTTCACATCTCCACAATCTGAAAAATGGCATCCATGGGTGGTGTCGAAGCACCAACCTTTAGATTAACAGACTAACGCGCTAACCAATTGCGCCACAGAGACACCGGTACAGTGTGTCTGCCTTAGCGTTCTGGGAACCTGGTCTGTGTAGGACAGGGTGAAAACAAAACAGGTAAAGAACATTGCCCACCTTTCCTGGTGAAGGTTCAGTCTCCTCGCCACCCGGATGTACTCCAGATTGTGGTGGTCAGTCCAGATGAGAAAAGGGTGTTTAGCCCCCTCATGTATCCACACCTGCAGAGCCTTGACAACAGCCAACAGCTCCCGATCCCCCCATCATAGTTTCGCTCCGCAGGGCTGAGCTTCCTCGAAAAGAAAGCACAGGGGCGGAGCTTTGGTGGCGTACCCGAGCGCTGAGAGAGCACGGCTCCTATCCCAGTCTCGGACGCATCCACCTCCACTATGAGTGCCAAAGAGGGATCCGGATTAGCCAGGTCGGGATCCGAGGTAAACAGACAGAGCCCTCAGGTGACCAACAGCCCTGTCCGCCTCAGCCGACCACTGCAGTCTTACTGGTCCCCCATTCAGCAATGAGGTAATGCCCCTGCCCCAGGGATTCTGAGACATATGTTTCCATAGCTGCCGTCTCCTCCTGTGACAGGGGATACACGTGACTCCTGGGAAGTCCTGTGTCTACCAGGAGATTTATCGCACAATCCCCCTCTCGACGGGGTGGTAATTGAGTCGCCCTCTTCTTACAGAAGGCGAGAGCCAAATCGACATATTCAGAGGGGATGCGCACGGTGAAGACCTCGTCTGGACTTTCCACCGTAGTAGAATTGACGGAAACCCCTAAACACCTCGTGACAAGGGGTGGTCCACCCCTTGAGAGCCCTCCGTTGCCACGAAATAGTGGGGTCATGACAGGCCAACCAGGGTAGGCCCAGCACTACGGGAAACATAGGAGAATAAATAAGGGAAAAACTAATTCCCTATTTGTGACCCTCATGCACAATCATAACCAGTGGAGCGGTGGCCTCCCAAATTAGCCCTGACCCTAATGGTCGACTATCTAGGGCGGGCATGTCCCGTTATACCGAGCCCACAATAACGGACCGAACATACATAAAACAGAGGGGGAAAACAGAGGGTTAAATAATGAACATGTAATTGGGGGATTGAAACCAGGTGTGTAAAACAAAGACAAAACAAATGGAAAATGAAAAGTGGATCAGCGATGGCTAGAAGGCCGGTGACGTCGACCGCCGAACTCCGAACGCCATCCGAACAAGGAGAGGGACCGACTTCGGCGGAAGTCGTGACAGACAGTTTCATGCTTTACTTTTGTTTTTGGTGTTTTATCCTTTATTGACAAAACAGCGCAAAAGCTTAGAAAATGGCACTAAAAGGAAATTGGAGCACATATGGTCTGCAGATAGAATGTGGCCACACTACATTGATGTTGAATCTCTGTGAGAACCTGGGCTTGTATAGCCGATGCCATGCAGACCTGGTTCGTGTGGTGGTGTGCACTTAACCAGGTCATCACTCAGGAACTAAAGATTGATTCTAACTCAGTGGTTGGATGAGTTGGATGTGTTGTATTATCAAGTTGTGATTATTGTAAATGGTTGAGGGTTCCTTCGCTACAGTTATAGTAAACTGTATTAAGAGATTAATGACGGGTGTTTTAGTGTTTTTGGTCTCTGTACTCTCTCTGTGTGCAGAACATGGGAAGTCAGTGGCCTTTTAAAGCTGCAGTCATCTCTTCAAACAACCACAAAAATGACACCCTTCCACTTGTTGTGGTATAAAAGGCTGAGGGACGGGGCTAAGGATATTCATTCATCTACATTATTTACAATTTAATTTCTATGATTCATTTAAAAGTGAAGAAATCAATGTAGAAATCTCACCTGTAAAATAAAGTACAGGGTGGATTTAGTAATCAGAAACATGAATATGGCATGTTGTTATTTATTTCAAGCTTATTTACATTTACATTACATTTAAGTCATTTAGCAGACGCTCTTATCCAGAGCGACTTACAAATTGGTGCTTTCACCTTATGACATCCAGTGGAACAGCCACTTTACAATAGTGCATCTAGGTCTTTTAAGGGGGGGTGAGAAGGATTACTTTATCCTATCCTAGGTATTCCTTAAAGAGGTGGGGTTTCAGGTGTCTCCGGAAGGTGGTGATTGACTCCGCTGTCCTGGCGTTGTGAGGGAGTTTGTTCCACCATTGGGGGGCCAGAGCAGCGAACAGTTTTGACTGGGCTGAGCGGAACTGTACTTCCTCAGTGGTAGGGAGGCGAGCAGGCCAGAGGTGGATGAACGCAGTGCCCTTGTTTGGGTGTAGGGCCTGATCAGAGCCTGGAGGTACTGAGGTGCCGTTCCCTCACAGCTCCGTAGGCAAGCACCATGGTCTTGTAGCGGATGCGAGCTTCAACTGGAAGCCAGTGGAGAGAGCGGAGGAGCGGGGTGACGTGAGAGAACTTGGGAAGGTTGAACACCAGACGGGCTGCGGCGTTCTGGATGAGTTGTAGGGTTTAATGGCACAGGCAGGGAGCCCAGCCAACAGCGAGTTGCAGTAATCCAGACGGGAGATGACAAGTGCCTGGATTAGGACCTGCGCCGCTTCCTGTGTGAGGCAGGGTCGTACTCTGCGGATGTTGTAGAGCATGAACCTACAGGAACGGGCCACCGCCTTGATGTTATTTGAGAACGACAGGGTGTTGTCCAGGATCACGCCAAGTTTCTTAGCGCTCTGGGACGAGGACACAATGGAGTTGTCAACCGTGATGGCGAGATCATGGAACGGGCAGTCCTTCCCCGGGAGGAAGAGCAGCTCCGTCTTGCCGAGGTTCAGCTTGAGGTGATGATCCGTCATCCACACTGATATGTCTGCCAGACATGCAGAGATGCGATTCGCCACCTGGTCGTCAGAAGGGGGAAAGGAGAAGATTAATTGTGTGTCGTCTGCATAGCAATGATAGGAGAGACCATGTGAGGTTATGACAGAGCCAAGTGACTTGGTGTATAGCGAGAATAGGAGAGGGCCTAGAACAGAGCCCTGGGGACACCAGTGGTGAGAGCACGTGGTGAGGAGACGGATTCTCTCCACGCCACCTGGTAGGAGCGACCTGTCAGGTAGGACGCAATCCAAGCGTGGGCCGCGCCGGGAGATGCCCAACTCGGAGAGGGTGGAGAGGAGGATCTGATGGTTCACAGTATCGAAGGCAGCCGATAGGTCTAGAAGGATGAGAGCAGAGGAGAGAGAGTTAGCTTTAGCAGTGCGGAGCGCCTCCGTGATACAGAGAAGAGCAGTCTCAGTTGAATGACTAGTCTTGAAACCTGACTGATTTGGATCAAGAAGGTCATTCTGAGAGAGATAGCGGGAGAGCTGGCCAAGGACGGCACGTTCAAGAGTTTTGGAGAGAAAAGAAAGAAGGGATACTGGTCTGTAGTTGTTGACATCGGAGGGATCGAGTGTAGGTTTTTTCAGAAGGGGTGCAACTCTCGCTCTCTTGAAGACGGGAGGGACGTAGCCAGCGGTCAGGGATGAGTTGATGAGCGAGGTGAGGTAAGGGAGAAGGTCACCGGAGATGGTCTGGAGAAGAGAGGAGGGGATAGGGTCAAGCGGGCAGGTTGTTGGGCGGCCGGCCTTCACAAGACGCGAGATGTCATCTGGAGAGAGAGGGGAGAAAGAGGTCAGAGCACAGGGTAGGGCAGTGTGAGCAGAACCAGCGGTGTCGTTTGACTTAGCAAACGAGGATCGGATGTCGTCGACCTTCTTTTCAAAATGGTTGACGAAGTCATCTGCAGAGAGGGAGGAGGGGGGGGAGGGGGAGGAGGATTCAAGAGGGAGGAGAAGGTGGCAAAGAGCTTCCTAGGGTTAGAGGCAGATGCTTGGAATTTAGAGTGGTAGAAAGTGGCTTTAGCAGCAGAGACAGAGGAGGAAAATGTAGAGAGGAGGGAGTGAAAGGATGCCAGGTCCGCAGGGAGGCGAGTTTTCCTCCATTTCCGCTCGGCTGCCCGGAGCCCTGTTCTTATATTGGTGCAATGTGACTTTCTGTGTTGTAGTGCTTAGTACACACATCTACTCTGGACACTCTGAAGACGATGGTGGTAGATATTTGTACACTTGATCAAGCCTTGATCTCATAATGCTTCATCAAATGTTTTATTTGTCATTTTTAAATCTGTTTTTGGATAGGCAATTTTTGTGTTTTGATTGTCTCAAAATAACATGTGTTAAGCAATTGTATCATGCTGGTTTTATTTGTTGCAGGACAGGCAATGGCTGTTCTGACCAAACACCCCAAATCCTCCCAGATATTCAGTGAAGAATCTGTCACTCTCAGATGTAACATACAGAGGGGAGAAGTCACTGACTGGAAATACACATGGAGCAAGGATGATGTGGACTCAATCAGTAGGAAGCATGAATATGAGATCAGTGAGATTAAGACTTCAGACAATGGTGAAGCATTCTGAGTGGAGTGATGCAGTCAGACATACAGTGACATCATGTATTATTACTTATTCAAGCGCATTTATTATTGAGTAGGCTTTTCAGGACTTACAGTTGGTCTTTGATGTTATTCAAAGGCAGCTTTTCCAATTGAAACGTGTGCTTTATGAAAGGAAAACAAAGATGAAGGTTTTCTCTTGCCTGAAAGTAAGGACGTGGAGTCACTTGCAGATTTGAACTTCAACAGTCCAGAAAATTGATAGGGTCACCTCCTATAAGTATCTTGGGGTTTGGCTAGATGAAAAGTTGAATTTTAAACAGCACATTGATAACTTGACCAAGGAACTGAAGTTGAAATTGGGTTTCTATTTCAGGAACAAATCTTGCTCTTCAATGTTAGTCAGAAAATATCTTGTTCAAAATACTTTTTTAATCAATGCTGGATTATGGTGATATTGTCTATATGCAGGCCTCTGGCCACAGTGTATCATGGTGCTTTAAGATTCATTACAAATGCTCGACCACTTACCCATCACTGTGATTTGTATGCCATGGTGCAATGGACCTCTCTCTCCACCAGGAGGCTAAAGCATTGGTACACTTTAGTGTACACAGCATTGATGGGACAACTCCCTTTGTTCTTTACTGACTAGATCAGTCACTCAATATTGTCTTCATTCAAAGTCGCTGCTGTCCTTGTCCGTTCCTAAGGCCAGAACTGAAAAAATATTTTTCCCATAATGCCCCTTCTTGGAACATGCTTCAGAAGATTTTAAAGTTAGGGGAGTTAGTGTCCTTGTCTGTTTTAAAGACTCTGATCGACAACACTGTTTGTGACAACTGCAGTTGTTTCTAATCTTCAATTGTATCTTCAACTTGTGACGTTTTGTCTTATGTGTTTATTCTGTTTTTATTTGTAATGTTTTATGGACTCGCTGCTATTTCCCTGTTTTGCCTTCTTGACAGGTCGCCCTCGCAAAATAGGTTTTTAACCTCGACGGATTTTACTGGATTAAATAAAGGTAATTAATTGTTTTATTTTTTTTATCATCTTATCTCCTCCATGCCCATAACAACTTGACATTGGGCCCCATTTTAAGAAGGCTGCCTACCATTGCTGTTCAGATTCCTCCATTCATTAAATCTCATTTCATGTAATAATTGAAGAAATATGGTGCACGGTACTAAGATCATACTTTTAACTGATTGGTGCGCTAACTGCATTTGTCTTCATTGAACTGTTTCCACAGCTCTGCCTACAGCCTCTGTGAAGATAGTCACTACTCAGGAGACACTGAACTCCGGAGACACTGTCAAGCTGCAGTGTGAACTATGGACGTACCGCTGGTTAATAAATAAAGAACGGCTTTCCAGTCAGACCAGTAAAACCGCCACCATCTCTCTCTCTGACCAGGCTGGTCAGTACCAGTGTGAGGGGACAAGGACAGGACGGACCCAAAATTCATAACTCAGCTCATCTCTCCACGTCAACGTCATGGGTGAGCTCACTATTTATCTTCAATCACTTCTGAACTTTCTAAATGTCTAAATATAAATATATATATATATATATATATATATATATATATATATATATATATATATATACAGGATATATACACACTGTACACACTGTAAATTGTAACAGAATGGAGTCAACATACCCCTATATAAAATCAACTTCAATCAAAAAAAGAGTGCAGATGTTTTCATATTCTGCTCTCTGTTTTCTTAGCTCTTACCAAAACTACACTGACCTTAAATCCAAACCCTGCATACACTGGAGAGACAGTAACTCTGACGTGTTCAGTGGGGTCTGACAGTGGCTGGAGCTACACATGGTACAAAGACAACACTAAGAAGGTAGTGACCTTGTCTGGCAGACACACTACAACAGGAGCCACCTTCACCACCAGTAGAGCTGCTGAGTCTGACCAGGGTCTCTACTGGTGTCAGGGATAGATCCAGTTCAGATCAATATCATCAATCATCCTGTCACTATCACTGTGAAAGGTGTGTGTGTGTAGACCTCACTGTATATGTATTGTGATGACTAGATCTTGGTAAGTCAGACAGTTCAGAATGTATACTGTATGTTCAGAAATGACAACTTATGATATGGTCATGACGTGATAAATTCTGATCAACAATATTTTACATTTTAAGGTGGGGGAAAGGGTTGTCCAACTGAATGTATTCAACTGAAATGTGTCTACCACATTTAACCCAACACCCAACAGATATGAATATTGGAATAACTGCCTTGCTCAGAATGACAGATTTATACTTTTTCACCTCTGGGATTCAATCCAGCAACCTCAGAGTTACTGGCCCAATGCTCTAACCACTAGGCTACCTGCTTTGATAATATTTATTTTCTATGGTGTGTCTGTGCAGAGAGACCTGTGGCTGTTCTGACCCTCCAACCCAACTGGCCCCAGATATTCAGTGGAGAGACTGTCACTCTGAAATGTGACATAAAGGGGGAGAAGAGATTGAGTATGCTTTTTATAACACTCCAAAACAGAGCCTGAGTACAGAATCGGTCCTACAAAGAGGTCTTCAGAAAAGAAATGGCTCAAAACCCTCCCAGACAAGTAATGCTCTACAATTGACCTTGTTGGGTAAGTCTGTTTTTATGGGATTGCAAGAGAAAGAGACATAATAGTGAGAGAAAAAAACTAAAGGGATGAGGTCATAGCAGACAGTGAGATCAATGATGGATCAAAACTATAGTTGGATTTTGTGGTAAGGTACAATACCATCATAACAAAATGGGTAAAAATGTTCAACTAAAATGATTTAACTAAAGACTGAACATGTTAATAGAGTCATCTCCTTCATAACAGATTGTCCCCAAGCTGTCCTGGGTGTCTCTCCTCAGTCACTGAACCCTGGAGGCTCAGTTACTCTGAGCTGTGGGGTTAAAGAGTCATCTACAGGCTGGAGGTTCTGCTGGTACCGAACTGTTCCCTACACAGCTGGGTTACTCTCCCAATCGGACAGGTCCTGTTCTGTAGAGCCTCTATCTGACAATGGGACTACTGAAGACTCCTACACGCTGATCCCTTCTGGTCCTAGACACACAAAAGGATGTGTGTGTAGAGCTGGGAGAGGAGACCCAGTCTATGACACAGTGAACCTCAGTTTTTCTGCTCAGGAGGTAACTAACTGCATTGAAACTGCATTCAATCATATTTAAGTCACCCTCGTGTGTATATGTAAGTATACATTTGACATTTGATACTGTTTCAGATCTGCAACCTTCAGTGTCTCTCTAAACAAGACCTAACAGAACTCAACACTTTACAACAAAGTCTCTCTCACTAAGCTGTGGGGAGAAGGGGAACTCTACTGGATGGAGACTGAAGAGATTCAGAGAGAAAGCAGTGGAGTCAGAGTGTGGCTCTAACTGGGGATCAATAGCAGGGTCCACATGTACCATCAGATCCACACGTAAAAAGGACTGTTGCACAACATTCACCAACCTTTTTTACATTTCAATGTATGATAATTTCAATTCTGAAATTGAATGAATGTACAGTATCTTATATAAAACGTAAGCTCATAAGAGGTTAATATATTGTGAGCGATTACTCCAGATTTACAGTTTTATTGATACAGTGGGGCAAAAAAGTATTTAGTCAGCCACTAATTGTGCAAGTTCCCCCACTGAAAAATATGAGAGAGGCCTGTCATTTTCATCATAGGTACACTTCAACTATGACAGACAAAATGAGAAGAAAAAGAATCCAAAAAATCACATTGTAAGATTTTCAATGAATTTATTTGCAAATTATGGTGGAAAATAAGTATTTGGTCACCTACAAACAAGCAAGATTTCTGGCTCTCACAGACCTGTAACTTCTTCTTTAAGAGGCTCCTCTGTCCTCCACTCGTTACCTATATTAATGGCACTTGTTTGAACTTGTTATCAGTATAAAAGACACCTGTACACAACCTCAAACAGTCACACTCCAAACTCCACTATGGCCAAGACCAAAGAGATGTCAAAGAATCAAAATTGTAGACCTGCACCAGGCTGGGAAGACTGAATCTGCAATAGGTAAGCAGCTTGGTTTGAAGAAATCAACTGTGGGAGCAATTATTAGAAAATGGAAGACATACAAGCCCACTGATAATCTCCCTCGATCTGGGGTTCCACGCAGGATCTCACCCCGTGGGGTCAAAATGATCACAAGAACGGTGAGCAAAAATCCCAGAACCACATGGGGGGACCTAGTGAATGACCTGCAGAGAGCTGGGACCAAATTAACAAAGCCTACCATCAGTAACACACTATGCCGCCAGGGACTCAAATCCTGCAGTGCCAGACATGTCCCCCTGCTTAAGCCAGTACATGTCCAGGCCCGTCTAAAGTTTGCTAGAGAGCATTTGGATGATCCAGAAGAAGATTGGGAGAATGTCAAATGGTCAGATGAAACCAAAATATAACTTTTTGGTAAAAACTCAACTCGTCATGCTTGGAGGACAAAGAATGCTGAGTTGCATCCAAAGAACACCATACCTACTGTGAAGCATTGGGGTGAAAACATCATGCTTTGGGGCTGTTTTTCTGCAAAGGGACCAGGACGACTGATCCGTGTTAAGGATAGAATGAATGGGGCCATGTATCGTGAGATTTTGAGTGAAAACCTCCTTCCATCAGCAAATCAAATCAAATCAAATTTATTTATATAGCCCTTCGTACATCAGCTGATATCTCAAAGTGCTGTACAGAAACTCAGCCTAAAACCCCAAACAGCAAGCAATGCAGGTATAGAAGCACGGTGGCTAGGAAAAACTCCCTAGAAAGGCCAAAACCTAGGAAGAAACCTAGAGAGGAACCAGGCTATGTGGGGTGGCCAGTCCTCTTCTGGCTGTGCCGGGTGGAGATTATAACAGAACATGACCAAGATGTTCAAATGTTCATAAATGACCAGCATGGTCGAATAATAATAAGGCAGAACAGTTGAAACTGGAGCAGCAGCACGGCCAGGTGGACTGGGGACAGCAAGGAGTCATCGTGTCAGGTAGTCCTGGGGCATGGTCCTAGGGCTCAGGTCCTCCGAGAGAGAGAAAGAAAGAGAGAATTAGAGAGAGCACATGTAGGGTGGCCAGTCCTCTTCTGGCTGTGCTGGGTGGAGATTATAACAGAACATGGCCAAGAAGTTCAAATGTTCAAATCAGCAAGGGCATTGTAGATGAAACGTGGCTGGGTCTTTCAGCATGACAATGATCCCAAACACACCGCCCGGGCAACGAAGGAGTGGCTTCATAAGAAGCATTTCAAGGTCCCGGAGTGGCCTAGCCAGTCTCCACTCAGTTGCAGCTAGCTAGCTGCGATGATCCAGTGTAATGGTCCAGAGCTTGCGGCCGGAATCTGGTGATGTGGCGGAGAAAAGCGGTCCAATATGTTCTTGGTTGATAGCGCGCTTTGCAGACTGGCAGGTAATTGTCCGAGCTAAAGCTGGCTGGTGTCCGATCTAAAGGTGAAGACCGCTAGCAGTGGCTAAGAAAGACTAGTAGCTAGTTTGCTGGCTAGCTGCTGATGGAGGTTCCAGTGATAAAGGCATAAAAAAGGGCAGATCCGTACCACATTGGGTGAGGCGGGTTGCAGGAATTTCATTCGTAGATGGAAAGTGAGATTAAAATATACATGAAAAAAAAAACAAAAAAAAGACTATTTACAGACTATTCATTTCTTATGGGTCCCTTCGCGCACCAATCCCTTTAGCGGGATAGATTTGACGACACCCAGTGAAATTGCAGCGCGCCAAATTCAGAAACAGAAATACCCATAATAAGAATTCACAAAACATAGAAGTGTTATAAATCAGTTAAAAGATCAATTTCTTGTTAATCCAGCTGCAGTGTTAGATTTCAAAAAGGCTTTACGGCAAAAGCAGACCATGCGATAATCTGAGGACAGCGCCCAGCATACCAACACATGAAAATCAGATTTCAACCAGGCAGGTGCTACACAAAAGTCAGAAATAACGATATAATTCATGCCTTACCTTTGAAGATCTTCTTCTGTTGGCACTCCAAAATGTCCCATAAACATCACAAATGGTCCTTCATTATATCCGCAAAATGTCCATTTATTTGGTGCGTTTGATTCAGAAATACACCGGTTCCAGCTCGCCCAACATGCCTACAAAGTATCTAATAAGTTACCTGTAAACTTAGTCCAAACATTTCAAACAACTTTCCTAATCCAAATTTATGTATCCTAAAACATAAATAATCTATCAAATTTAAGACGGGAAATACTGTGCTCAATACCAGACGAAAACAAAGTGAAGAACATTCCAGGTTGCGCGCACAAAAACATTAGAGTGCACCTGGAGTGACACATGTAAATAACAGGGCTACTTCTTCATTTCTCAAAGGAAAAACATCAACTAATTTCTAAAGACTGTAGGAACTGCAAGCATATTTCTATTAATAAGGGATTGCCATAGAAACCTAATGGAAAACAGATTGAGCTCAAAAATGGTTTTCCCTGGATGGATTGTGCTCGGGGTTTTGCATGCCAAATCAATTCTATTATACTCACAGACATTGTTCAAACAGTCAGTTTTAGAAATTTCAGAGTGTTTTCTATCCAAATCTACAAATAAAATATGCATATCCTAGCTTTTGGGCCTGAGTAGCAGGCAGTTTACTTTTGGGCACGCTTTTCATCTGGACGTGAAAATACTGCCCCCTAGCCCAAAGGGGTTTTAACACGGGACAAGACAAACACACGTCTGACTGCTATACCATCTTGGAATAAGCCATCTCCATGTCTCTCTCCCAGGTGTAGGTAAGGTTGGGGTAGCAGGACACATTGCACACCAGCCGTACCGTGCAGGAGTGGTTGGCCAATAGCTTGATGTCTTTGAGATATCAGCTGATGTAAGAAGGGCATTATAAAAAATAATATTTGATTTGATCAAGCCTACATCCTGCCTGATGTTACTGCTGTTCCTAAAACCATTGACATACGTTAGCCTACTGTAACCACACACATAGAGTGTGTGTGTGTGTTAAGGTTGGGCGATTGTGTACAAGCCTACATAGCCCGATTGCGCCCCATTGCGATCCTCGATAGTCGATCACTATTGGAAGGGGGGGTCTATCTCATGGCTACCCATGTATTTTGTTTATTTGGACGTTTATTTGGAATAAATAAATATATAGATATGTAAATGTAATATACTAACTATTACTGTTGTTAAAAATATGAAATGGTATTACATTTGGTGAAGAGCACATTATGACTTGTTTAGCACTCAAAAATCAAAGTTTAGGACTTGAGACTTGACTTGATACTTCTCGGTCTTGACTTGAGACTTGACTTGGACTTGCCTGTCTTGACTTGGGACTTGAGTGCTAAGACTTGATACTTAGTTGTGACTTCTAAAACAATGACTTGGTCCCACCTCTGCATAACACCACAGCCAGTGTTGTCAATATGAGACCAATGCTCTATAGGTGTCACGCCTGCTCCCGCTTCCCCTCCCTGGAACTCGAATGCGCCAGGCTCCCCAGCATTACGCACTCCCGCCACCATCATTACACAACCTGCCTTTCCCCCAGATACAGGGGAGGTAATGACGGAGGTGATTGAGTCCAGCTGAGTCCAATAATTGCTGATGCGCTTGATGGTCTGGTTCCCCGCTCTATTCCCTGCTGCAGCATTGATTGTCATGTCCTTGTTTTCCCGTGTGCTGGCGCTGTGCCTGTCTTGTTTCTTGTTCTTTGTTAAATGTTGAACTCCCCGTACCTGCTTCTCGACTCCAGCGTCAGTTGTTACAGAATGCTGCAGCCACCACACGAAGCATCGGGGAGTGCTGGCTTTCCGGTTGGTGGCGACGTCGGGTCCAGGGGCTGCCACCAATGGAACCGGGGATGCCTACGCCTTGTGTATATTTTTGTTTTCAAGATGACCACAATGGCGATACATTTTTTAACTTGTCTGTATCATCCTCGTTGATGGTTGTATTACAGTTTTATTGTGTTTAAAATGTTCAAATAAATAAAAATAGTTACACAACTTACCATAGTGGAGGTTGGAGAGTAGGATAAGTAGTATTCCCTGTTTTGAGAAGCAGGAAAAGGGACCACCAGACATCTCCTTAAGGCTTTGGCTGTTTCCTCTGGCTGTATGTCATTATCTATCACTGTCACTGGTAGCTAGCAGTTGACTATCCATAACACACAGAAAATAAAGTGTAGAGAAGCAATAGAGCAGAGACTTCCTTTTGATGAGGGCTGCTGTTCTATAAAATAATTCCTGTATGTTAGTTGAAAATAAGTCACTTTCTATAGTTGCTCTCTGAAAATACCCCTTCACTCAGCTTGAGAGTTAGACGATGAGACGTGGGTGTGTTTGGGGTCTGTCACTGTGTTGATCAGTCTGATGGTGGTGGTTTTGGAGCATGTGTTTCCTAGCTGCTGCTGGTTGTGTGGTTAATGGTCATGGTGTTTCACAGATACCGGTAGCTTTGTTACTTTATGAGCAGACGACTCAAAGTTGCAGAGAAAGATAGAGGGAGATAGAGGGCTCGGGGAAAGAGAGCGAGAGAGTGAGACAGAGACAGAGCGAGAAAGAGAGAAAGTCATAGAGAAATAGAAAGCGAGAGAGAACAAAATAGAACAAAAGAGAGGGGGGGTTAGAGAGAACGAGAGAGAGAGAGCAAAAATATCAGAACAGTGTGTGTGTGTTTTCCTCTAGCCTTCATATACCTGCAGACGTGTTTGCATGACTTCTACTTCATGCTCATAAGTCAGTGGGGCTGAGGGACATGAAAAAACCTGTCAACTTTTTCGGAAGGTAGTAGGTCCCAGGTTACTGACAAAGGCCCCCCTTCTATGTTTCAGGTAACATCTTGTGGTGATGTCACTTCCTGTGACTTGTGGTCTCCCTGGCGACCTGTCTTATTTTATCAGGAGCAGTGACAATGACCTGGCTGCCGGTTGTCTGTCTGACCACATAAACATAAACACATAGACACAGAAACCCTCTAACTGGAACAGTGACCTTCCAGACCATGCAGGAACACTGGAAATAGCAGTAAGAGTCACACACCACTAATGTCATTAATCATCATGATCTGTCTGTAGGATGAGGAGGCAATATGGGAGAACTGGTTGCCATTCATACGTAGGTTACTAGATCCTCAGAACTCCTGCAGAGTATATGACATAATAAAACTGAGAAGAACTGTTATTTTCAGGCACACTCTTCCCCAAAAAGTCCATCTGAAAAATCTCAATGAGTCTTAGGCTGATGGGGTACGGCATTTGAACTTTGCTCATGGGGCATTTATGTTATCAAATTCAAATGAAAGTTTATTTGTCACGTGCGCTGAATACAACAGGTGTAAACCTTACAGTGAAATGCTTACTTACAGGCTCTAACCAATAGTGCAAAAAAGGTATTTGGTGAACAATAGGTAGGTAAAGAAATAAAACAACAGTAAAAAGACAGGCTATATACATTAGCGATGCTATAAAAGTAGCGAGGCTACATACAGACACCGGTTAGTCAGGCTGATTGAGGTAGCATGTACATGTAGATATGGTTAAAGTGACTGTGCATATATGATGAACAGAGAGTAGCAGTAGCAGTAGCATAAAAGAGGGGTTGGTGGGTGGTGGGTTGGACACAATGCAGATAGCCCGGTTAGCGAATGCGCGGGAGCACTGGTTGGTCGGCCCAATTGAGGTAGTATGTACATGAATGTATAGTTAAAGTGACTATGCATATATGATGAACAGAGAGCAGCAGCAGCAGCGTCAAAAGATGGGTTGGGGGGAGGCACACAATGCAAATAGTCCAGGAAGCCATTTGATGACCTGTTCAGGAGTCTTATTGCTTGGAGGTAGCAACTGTTGAGAAGCCTTTTTGTCCTAGACTTGGCACTCCGGTTCACATGCAAATCACATACAGAATCTATTAACATAATAAGGCACTTACTTTAATATAAACACAGCCTGGATTTGAACCAGCGTGTCTGTAGTGACGCCTCTAGCACTGAGATGCTCTACGTTAGACCGCTGCACCACTTGAGAGTCGTAAGGCCAGTGTAGCTTCAAAATACAACACAAGCTAATACTTCCTCTGGCGCAATTAGCATTGTTTCACAGAGCTAATAGAAGAATGTTGCTAGCAACATAAGCACCATTGAATATAACACTATAAAGGATATGAAATAAGTAATGTTACCTCGCATGT
This sequence comes from Oncorhynchus nerka, assembly GCF_034236695.1. Classification (NCBI taxonomy): domain Eukaryota; kingdom Metazoa; phylum Chordata; class Actinopteri; order Salmoniformes; family Salmonidae; genus Oncorhynchus; species Oncorhynchus nerka. The sequence goes on along the minus strand of NC_088403.1, from coordinate 45,249,560 downwards.
CCACGGTTACAAGGAATATTTTTTTATTTTTTTTATTTCACCTTTATTTAACCAGGTAGGCTAGTTGAGAACAGGTCCTCATTTACAACTGTGACCTGGCCAAGATAAAGCATAGCAGTGTGAACAGACAACAACACAGAGTTACACATGGAGTAAACAATAAACAAGTCAATAACACAGTAGAAAAAAAAGAGTCTATATACAATGTGTGCAAAAGGCATGAGGAGGTAGGCGAATAATTACAAATATATACACAAATATATTATGCTACAGTATAAACGACATAACACAACAAACAGAAACTATTATAATGTAATAAGGCACTTACTTTGATAGAAACGCACACTTTTCCAAAGTTATTATTGGTAACGAAAACACCAATGACTGGGATGCAGGCAACAGACGGGACATGTGGAACACCTGTGTGCAGGACGGGAGATGCGCAAATGTCTGCAGACTTGAACTGCGCAAACAATTGGGGAGTTCTTGGGCAATTTTGGTCCGGATCAGTAATGTAAAAAAAAAGAAGGGTCCTCAAAAGTAAAAATGACTTTTATGTGAATGAACAAGGAGGCGGAACACACCTCAATTCAAACTGTTGTTAGAAAATACAAAAAATACAGAAATACAAATCATTTGAAATTGCCAAGTTGAAAACAGCCTATAAATAAGAACAGGCTGCATGCCTTGGTTTGAGGGCAGCGTGGATTAAATGTACTGTTGCAATCAATCAATCCATTCACATTCTGGAATGGAGAGAACGTTCTAACATCATGTGCATTAAAAAAAACTGACACTGGGGAGACCGTTGGAGATGTTTGGAACTCAGGCATGAAAAGGTTAATCAACCAATCAAACTAATCCAATCGGTTAGTAGTTCGACTTATTTCACACATGACTGTTTTGGCTGATCCGGTTTATATGATTTAGGCAGTCTCAGTAATCAATCTTCCCTACACCAACAGTCATTCTGAATGCAGGTTGCGTGTGATAAAAAGTTCCAATTGTTGGATATCCTAACTCTGGCTGGATTCCAATAGGAATTAAACATCACTTTGCAAGCCAACATAATGTGACTTGTAGGCTTGATGTGGCCTGTAAACCAGGAGTTTCAGACCAGTGTGTTAGGGTGTAACTAGACCCTCAGGGGCTTTATGATATATGTAATGCGTTGTCATAATGAGTTTAATTTTTAAGATAACATATTCACTTAGACACTCACTTGGTGAAGGCTACAGTACTGAAAACCATTCAATACAACAATCATGTCTCTTTCGCTAACAAATACAGTCATGAGAGTTAATTACAATTCACTCTAAATGCAAGGCACTCAACGTATTCAAAAAGGTAAAAAACATTTTTTATTCTGTGAACGGCATATTTTGGGAAATTAATTGAATTCCATCTGGTTACCCAATAACAGACATGAATGCCATTTTGGACATGCGGACGAAAAAAATAAAAACAACTACAATCCACATGTAACAAAGGCTCTCCATCATATACTCTCTGATTACAACCTCATCAATGCCTGGCGAGCCCATAATCCTGATGCAACAAAGTACACTTTCTATTCACAGGCATAAATCAACCTCACTAATCAATGTCATGCTATTATCTACATATATTTTCTTTAATCTAGAAAATTGAAATCCGACATATGAGCTTGTGTGATCACAACACCTACTACTGCCTATGACAGATTTCAGAATCTCCTAATTGTAACTAGGCCTTCAAAGAAAGGCATAAGGCCTTATGACATACTGTATATATGAGAATCATCAAAGGGAGAAAGAAGTTAAAGTAAGCAAATAGACAGTAACGTCTAGGCCTATCTACAGAAAGTACACGTGTAAGATGCAGAGCATGCAGAGGGTTCCATATCTATGGGAGGCCCAACCTATGACCACATCCTGTTCAGCTCACAGTACATTCTGGTAGGGAGACTGGGGGCCTTCTGGGCTTCCAAACGCGATCTTATCATACAGAGTCTGCGGCTACATGTGACAGATAATCAAGAAGAAACTGTTTCAGCATCAAGAAAGGTAGTGACTTTTCTCAAAGTAGACTTCATAGTCTTCCATTCAATCACAGACATTTTACCATTATGACCATTTATATCTTACCTTGTTCAATCTTGGGATAACCAGATCATTGACAGTTTCATGGATGGATATTGGGTTTACATGACTGATTGATCTTGTCTGGAATCAAAACACAGCCCATTACAATACAGTGCATACAGCTTTAACACATTCAGATACATAATAACGGCAATGTATACTTACATCTCTACTTCTTGTGTTGATCATAACATCAGCATATATTGTGTTGTCAGGTAGATCTGCTGTGTTTCAGAAGAACAAAATGTTAACCAATCAGACACATTTTATACAGGATATCAACAAACATACCCAGGAATTAATGAGGGGTCTCACTCTTTTTCTAGCAAATCCCCCCAAAAATCTTATCAGCTGAAGAATACTTCTAGAACCACCTGAAATGTCACTTTAAGTATAGCTGTACATACCTGTGTTACTTCGTCCCCTGCAATACCACACCGCCACAGCTACAGTGAGGATCAGCACCACAGTGCCTCCTACTGATTTTCCGATGTAGATGGTATACCATGTCAGTCCTGCCACATATTGTACAACACACATGATAAGACGATACAATTGGATAAAGACTAAATGTCTCTATATCATATACATCCAATGTAATGACATGCATTACATAATGTATTTGACAACATAAGCGTATAAGCACACTGAACGTGTATGGAAGGGATTATTATGATATCTAGGCACCTGGGGTGGTTGTGTCATTTCTACACTTCACTGTTGCAAAGGCAGTTTTCCAACTGACTAGGTTGGAGGCGTTGCAATTTACACTGATGTCTCTCTCTGCTGGTGAGAGAGAGAAGTGAATCTGCTGGGCGTCCCCGTAGATCTCATTGTCTCTCTCCCAGGTGTAGGTAATGTTGGAGTAGCAGGACACGTTGCACACCAGCCGTACCGTACAGGAGTGGTTGGCCAATAGCTTGATGTCTGTCTGGATCACCACCTTGGATATAGGCTCTGACCAACCAGGAGAGAGATATAGACTCATAATGAGTGGACTAAATTAACCCTACCATAGCCATACCACCAGGAGATAGACGACAGGATAACACTTTAAAATATGATGGATTATTAACAAAGCACTGTGAGTAAGGTCAGTATAAAACCACAAAATCTGTGTTATAGTTTAAAGATCATAAATAAGAATTATATCAAAATTGGATGCAATAATAGATTTAACAGCCTACCATGGACCTTCAGAGTGATGGTCTTACTGCCAATCTGACCTTTGTCCTCTTCACCTGTACGTAGAAAATCCCCTGAGTCTTGCAGTGTCAGTTCTCTGACTGTTAAACTGTAGTTGTTGGTGTTCATCTTTAGTCTCCCCTCAAACTGGGATCCAGGTGAATATACAACTTCTGTGTTGAATTCTGCAATATCCTTTCTCATATACTTCCACAACAAGGATTTTATATATTTTGTCTCTAAGCCTGCCTGCAGCTCCACGGAGTCCCCCACTCTCTTGTTGATGATCAGAGGAACACCTACACCTGCAACACACAAATACACACGTTATTCTGACATCAATCACTGGTTGCACACTATATTACAACGATCTTATTACTGTGTAATTATTCATGTAGTACAATGTAGCAAGTGTTCTAATTACTCATTGTTACACTCTAATACTTGTTACAGTGTGCCTACATGAATAATTACACAATAATACACTGCAATGCAACGTCCTACCGAATCAATAATAGATAATAATGGATTAGATTTATATAGGCCATTTCCAGGTTTCATTTATACGTATCTGAGTGCTTGGGTCCTATTTTACTTCATTAAAGTGAACTCCTCCCCCAAATTCAGTAGAACAGGATGAAATTACAGGAAACGAGAAGTGGGGGGTGGATCTGATAACCCCTCCTCAGCACACAAGTACAACTCTCACTCTGTTAAATGTTTAATAATTCACCTGAAATGTGTCATATACAACGCTGGCGGCATTATAAATACATGTCAGTCTGAAGTTATGAAATATAAACCCTTACACGAAAAAACATCTGTCATGAATAGAGGCAAAATAAAGTTCCAACTCAATGAGGTGGGATATTTAGGGCATTACTGCAGTTATCCTAGTCTGGCAATGTCTCATATTATATAATAGAAACAATCATTTGATACAGTCCCATATCGCTTTAATTTGAATGAATGGCAGCCATTAGGCACAGGGTCTTAAGATCTGTTGCGATCTAGAAGCACTTGTTAGGTTCTTAGACACGGGAGAAGCTTAAACAAGTTGAATTCTTCCCAAAGGGTCAACACAGTTGTAGTCAGACAAAGACATGTTCCCACCATCACAAGTACATATACTCCATCACAAGTATATATACTCCATCACAAGTATATATACTCCACAAGTATATATATAGTCCTCCTTCTCTCCAATCCTTACATCTTATGGTTCGACAGGAAGAGGGTAATGGGATAATAAACCATTATTTCTCCCTTCAGGGGATCTGACCTGACCTCCTGACCTCAACCCCTCCTTCGCCTAATGCACAAATGTCCATCCCCTTCCCCTATAGCAATCCTGTGACCTCCTCCTGTCCACCCAACACATTCCAAAGCTATCTGTCCTTCTACAGAGACCCATTACCTTCTGACATAAAACCCAGTCTCTTTCACTCCTCTATACACTATGCGTGTCTTTCGTATCTCAATTTTCAAAGTTTACCCTGAAACCAACACAATGCAACAGCTACTGACCCAACCACACCATTGGCACTCATTCAAAACTGCAGAATCACTTGTCAGGAAAATAACCTCACACTCAATGTCAACAAAACTAAGGAGATGATTGTGGACTTCAGGAAACAGCAGAGGGAGCACCCCCTATCCACATCGATGGGACAGTAGTGGAGAGGGTAGTAAGTTTTAAGTTGCTCGGCGTACACATCACAGACAAACTGAATTGGTCCACCCACACAGACAGCGTTGTGAAGAAGGCACAGCAGTGCCTCTTCAACCTCAGGAGGCTGAAGAAATTCGGCTTGTCACCAAAAGCACTCACAAACTTCTACAGATGCACAATCGAGAGCATCCTGTCGGGCTGTATCACCACCTGGTATGGCAACTGCTCCGCTCACAACCATAAGGCTCTCCAGAGGGTAGTGAGGTCTGCACAACGCATCACCGGGGGCAAACTACCTGCCCTCCAGGACACCTACACCACCCGATGTCACAGGAAGGCCATAAAGATCATCAAGGACAACAACCACCCGAGCCACTGTCTGTTCACCCCGTTATCATCCAGAAGGCGAGGTCAGTACAGGTGCATCAAAGCAGGGACCGAGAGACTGAAAAACTGCTTCTATCTCAAGGCCATCAGACTGTTAAACAGCCACCATTAACATTGAGTGGCTGCTGCCAACACACTGACTCAACTCCAGCCACTTTAATAATGGGAATTGATGGAAACTGATGTAAAATATATCACTAGCCACTTTAAACAATGCTACTTAATATAATGTTTGCATACCCTACATTACTCATCTCATATGTATATGTATATACTGTACTCTATATCATCTACTGCATCTTTATGTAATACATGTATCACTAGCCACTTTAAACTATGCCACTTTGTTTACATACCCTACATTACTCATTTCATACGTATATACTGTACTCGATACCATCTACTGCATCTTGCCTATGCCGTTCTGTACCATCACTCATTCATATATCTTTATGTACATATTCTTTATCCCTTTACACTTGTGTGTATAAGGTACTAGTTTTGGAATTGTTAGGTTAGATTACTTGTTGGTTATTACTGCATTGTCGGAACTAGAAGCACACGCATTTCGCTACACTCACATTAACATCTGCTGACCATGTGTATGTGACAAATACATTTGATTTGATTTGATCCTGATATGTTCCTGAATATAGGTATTATGTAGGTGTTATCAAACAGTAATAAAGCAAAAGATTCTAAATACCCAACCAATCACTGATGGCAAGGCATTCTACAGTCAATACACACTGTTGCAAAGACCAACAAGGTAGTTAGAGAAAGCTAACGGTTTTACTAACTTCATAATTCAAGAAAGCACATGCAATAGATACAAAGCATGAACAGGATCATTTTTTTTTTTACAGAACTTACCATAGTGGAGGTTGAAGAGTAGGAGAAGCAGTATTCCCTGTTTCGAGAAGCAGAAGAAGGGATCACCAGACATCTCTTTAAGGCTTTGACTGTTTCCTCTGGCTGTATGTACTTATCTATCACTGTCACTGGTAGCTAGCGGTTGACTAACCGATACACACAGAGAAGGAATAGTAGTGTAGAGAAAGAGCAGAGACGTCCTTTTGATGAAGGCTGCTGTTCTATAAAATTATGATTGTATGTTAGCTGAAAAGGATGTCACATTCTATAGTTGCTCTCTGAAAATAACCTTTCACTCAGCTTGAGAGTTAGACGATGAGACGTGGGTGTGTTTGGGGTCTGTCACTGTGTTGATCAGTCTGATGGTGGTGGTTTTGAAGCATGTGTTTCCTAGCTGCTGCTGGTTGTGTGGTTAATGGTCGTGGTCGTGGTGTTTCACAGATACCGGTAACTTGTTACTTTATGAGCAAACCACTCAAAGTTGCAGAGAAAGATAGGGGGCTCGGGGGAAGAGAGAGAGAGTGAGACAGAGACAGAGACAGAGACAGAGAGAGAAAGAGAGAAAATTATAGAGAAATAGATACAGAGAAAGAGAGAGAGAGAGAGAGAAAGAGAGAGAGAGAGAGAGAGAGAGAGAGAGAGACAGAGAACAAAAGAGAACGAAAGAGAGAGAATGGGGGGGTTAGAGAGAGTGAGTGAAAGAGAACGAAAGAGAGAGAATGGGGGGGGTTAGAGAGAGTGAGTGAGAGAGAGCAAAAATATCAAAGCAGTTTGTGTGCATTTTCATCTAGGCTTCGTATGCCTGCAGACGTGTTTGCATGACTTCTTCTGCATGCTCATAGGTCAGTGTGACTGGGAGACATGAAACATCCCACAAACTTTTCTGAAGGTACTGGGTCCCAGGTTACTGACAAAGGCCACCCTTCTATGTTTCAGGCAACATCTTGTGGTGATGTCACTTCCTGTGACTTGTGGTCTCCGTGGCGACCTGTTTTATTTTATCAGTAGCAGTGACAATGACCTGGCTGCCGGCTGTCTGTCTGATCACATAGACATAAACACATAGACACAGAAACCCCCTAACTGGAACAGTGACCTTCCAGACCATGCAGGGACACTGGAAATAGCAGTCAGATTCATACACCACCAATGTCATCATTCGTCGGGACCTGTCTGTAGGATGAGGAGGCAATATGGGAGAACAGGTAGTCATTCATACGTAGGTTACTAGCTCCTCAGAACTCCTGCAGAGTAAATTACATCATAAAACTGAGAAGAATTGTTCTCTTCAGACACAATCTTCCCCAAAAAGTAATTCTGAAAATCTCAATGGGTCTTCAGCTGATGGGGTTCGGCATTTGAAGTTTGCTCAAGGGGTATTTATGTTATAGTCTTCAAGATTCATTGGGTAGATGTAATTAAGTCCAAAAATCAATGTAGAAATAACAGATTGTCCCTTCAATTAACTCACACATTGTGGAGCATGAGATCTCTACTAGGCTGAAAGGAGTTTTGACCAAATTAGGTTTTATGGAAAAGTTGGTGACGATGACAATATCCATTTACTGTAAGAAAGCACTCATACCATCTGGTGGATAAAAAAATTGCTTATTAAAAAAGCACAGTTCAAAGATAATGTAAAAGTACAGACCATTAGAAGAAAACGTGAATAATTATTCTAATATTTAGGAAAATCATATACAAATATGTTATTCTATTATCTGAATTACAGATATAATAAATTAAAGACAGTAGGTTTTAATAAAGTTACTCAAAAAAAACATTACAATGCAATACACAATACATGTAAGGGGTGCGTACTGGTGGCAGAGAAGTAAGGCGCAGGAGAGCAAAAACTGTGTTTACAACGGCACAGTTTAAAAATAAAAACCACCGGAAACAGAACAATATATCAATGGGTAAAAAAGCCGTCGCACACCAGAATAACATGCACAAGCACTTACAATAAACAATTCCGGACAAGGACATGGGGGGGAACAGAGGGTTAAATGCACAACATGTACAGTGCCTTGCGAAAGTATTCGGCCCCCTTGAAGTTTGCGACCTTTTGCCACATTTCAGGCTTCAAACATAAAGATATAAAACTGTATTTTTTTGTGAAGAATCAACAACAAGTGGGACACAATCATGAAGTGGAACGACATTTATTGGATATTTCAAACTTTTTTAACAAATCAAAAACTGAAAAATTGGGCGTGCAAAATTATTCAGCCCCCTTAAGTTAATACTTTGTAGCGTCACCTTTTGCTGCGATTACAGCTGTAAGTCGCTTGGGGTATGTCTCTATCAGTTTTGCACATCGAGAGACTGAATTTTTTCCCCATTCCTCCTTGCAAAACAGCTCGAGCTCAGTGAGGTTGGATGGAGAGCATTTGGGAACAGCAGTTTCAGTTCTTATCACAGATTCTCGATTGGATTCAGGTCTGGACTTTGACTTGGCCATTCTAACACCTGGATATGTTTATTTTTGAACCATTCCATTGTAGATTTTGCTTTATGTTTTGGATCATTGTCTTGTTGGAAGACAATTCTCCGTCCCAGTCTCAGGTCTTTTGTAGACTCCATCAGGTTTTCTTCCAGAATGGTCCTGTATTTGGCTCCATCCATCTTCCCATCAATTTTAACCATCTTCCCTGTCCCTGCTGAAGAAAAGCAGGCCCAAACCATGATGCTGCCACCACCATGTTTGACAGTGGGGATGGTGTGTTCAGGGTGATGAGCTGTGTTGCTTTTACGCCAAACATAACGTTTTGCATTGTTGCCAAAAAGTTCAATTTTGGTTTCATCTGACCAGAGCACCTTCTTCCACATGTTTGGTGTGTCTCCCAGGTGGCTTGTGGCAAACTTTAAACGACACTTTTTATGGATATCTTTATGAAATGGCTTTCTTCTTGCCACTCTTCCATAAAGGCCAGATTTGTGCAATATACAACTGATTGTTGTCCTATGGACAGAGTCTCCCACCTCAGCTGTAGATCTCTGCAGTTCATCCAGAGTGATCATGGGCCTCTTGGCTGCATCTCTGATCAGTCTTCTCCTTGTATGAGCTGAAAGTTTAGAGGGACGGCCAGGTCTTGGTAGATTTGCAGTGGTCTGTTACTCCTTCCATTTCAATATTATCGCTTGCACAGTGCTCCTTGGGATGTTTAAAGCTTGGGAAATCTTTTTGTTTCCAAATCAGGCTTTAAACTTCTTCACAACAGTATCTCGGACCTGCCTGGTGTGTTCCTTGTTCTTCATGATGCTCTCTGCGCTTTTAACGGACCTCTGAGACTATCACAGTGCAGGTGCATTTATACGGAGACTTGATTACACACAGGTGGATTGTATTTATCATCATTAGTCATTTAGGTCAACATTGGATCATTCAGAGATCCTCACTGAACTTTTGGAGAGAGTTTGCTGCACTGAAAGTAAAGGGGCTGAATAATTTTGCACGCCCAATTTTTCAGTTTTTGATTTGTTAAAAAAGTTTGAAATATCCAATAAATGTCGTTCCACTTCATGATTGTGTCCCACTTGTTGTTGATTCTTCTCAAAAAAATACAGTTTTATATCTTTATGTTTGAAGCCTGAAATGTGGCAAAAGGTCGCAAAGTTCAAGGGGGGCGAATACTTTCGCAAGGCACTGTAAATGATGGAATTGAAAACAGGTGTGTGGGAAGACAATATAAGACAAATGGAAAATGAAAAGTGGATCGATGATGGCTAGAAGACCAACGACGCCGACCGCCGAACGTCGCCCGAACTAGGAGAGGAACCAACTTCGGTGGAATTCATGACAATACAAAGCCGATACAATTGCTGTAGCTGCAGATAAGATCCATCATCATTACACCTTATAATAAAAAAATATGTTACAGTGAAACACAATTAAACCATGCTTAAGGATAATATACAGTGGGGCAAAAAAGTATTTAGTCAGCCACCAATTGTGCAAGTTCTCCCACTTAAAAAGATGAGAGAGGCCTGTAATTTTCATCATAGGTACACTTCAACTATGACAGACAAAATGAGAAAAAAAATCCAGAAAATCACATTGTAGGATTTTTAATGAATTTATTTGCAAATTATGGTGGAAAATAAGTATTCGGTCACCTACAAACAAGCAAGATTTCTGGCTCTCACAGACCTGTAACTTCTTCTTTAAGAGGCTCCTCTGTCCTCCACTCGTTACCTGTATTAATGGCACCTGTTTGAACTTGTTATCAGTATAAAAGACAACTGTCCACAACCTCAAACAGTCACACTCCAAACTCCACTATGGCCAAGACCAAAGAGCTGTCAAGGCTGTCACATCATTACATGTCGAATACATAAATCAATTTTAAAAAATGATTTACCTCTAAACATATCCAAGTGGTTTGTTGTAGAGTTTGAGACACTGTGTGATGAAACAAAGTAAACATCTGGGGTTTGTTATCGACCCCTTCAGGACAGACCTGTAACAACACCACATTCTTATGGATCACAATATAGAAACTAAGATGGTGATTGGTCCATAGCAACAACATAACCTCTCAGTCTACTGGGTTTGCCCTCTTATTCCTTCCTCTCTCTATGTCATCATATTAGTACAAACATGGACCACTTCTGTATGGGTTCATATCAATAGAAGTCAAATCTGGATGTGGTTTACAGAAGACTGACAGCAATATTTTCCAAGCAATACAATGATGTTGGGAATCAGGACTTTTGTTAGACGTATGAGATTTAATACACCATTTAAAATCCAAAATACAACACACCCTATGTTGTCTTAGGTCAGTTGGCGTCACTGCTATGCGATCACTGTGCGAAATCATTGCGCTATCTGACGTAAGACAATAAACACCCTCTTCGTTCAAGTTCCATAGTGGAATACTAATCTGGCTCCTATAACTACTGTAAAAATACAATTTTACAAATAACATAGAGACATAGAAGTGAAAATTATGGAAAATGTATATAAAAATAAGCCTTAATTTAATTAAAAACAAACAATAAATGTGCCAATTTAGCTGTTAAAGTGGTATTAGCAGGTCGGCCAACCAAGTATAAACCCAGTAAACCACACAGCAGCCTGGGCAGCACAGAGATGGAGACAATGGAACCTGGAGGGACTATTGTAACAAATGTTTTACCATCAAGACACACACACACACACACACACACACACACACACACACACACACACACACACACACACACACACACACACACACACACACACACACACACACACAGCTCTTCTCACCTCTCACTGTCACCCAGCTCTCTGGTGATTCTCCTTCACTATATTTACACTTGTAGGAGCCTTCATCTGACTTGGATACTACAGGGATGGTCATCTCTCCATTGGTCTCATTCCCGATGAGTACTCCATCTTTGTAGAAATCAGCCGTGCGGTTCGGGTTTGTTTCCTGATATCTATTTGTACAGCGCAGAGTCACAGAGTCTCCCTTAGTCATGGGATAGGCAGGGCTCTCCAGGATCACAACACCAGCTGTGTAACATAATACATCATTCTGTAAATCTGAAGTAATCCTACACAATATATGAACATTTTATTAGCTTGTATTTTCTGAGATGCAAACATTCAGTTACATAATTAAACATCATTGTCATACATTGAAATATAAAAATGTTAGTGAGTGTTCTAAAATAGACTTATACCCTGACTACACCGCTCGTGTGCGCGAGCGTTGCAAAAGAAATGTAGAAATCTATATTATTCAATTAATTGCACCCACACTGCTCGCGCGCGTCAATTAGCATCTGCGTTGCCAAGGGCTAAAATAGAAGTCAGTTTTATGTGTGACGCAGATCACGCTGCAAGTCCTGCCTCTCCCATCTCCTCATTGGTTTATAGAAGCAGATATCCACGTGCCATCTCCTCATTGGTTATACCCACGTGTATGATTGAAAGATGAACTGTGTTGTCGGTCGTCGTGGTAATACTATGAAAGTGTAGATGCCAATCACCATATAAGTTTAAAGAAGAAAAAGCCTGGAAGGAGGAGAGATGACTAGAAATGATTCGGTTGACCATTTTGTGTGTGGATTCATTATTGGAGTAGAGCACCTTGTGCATTTCAGGTCAAATAATAACGCAATGTTTATATCCCAGGACAAGTTATCTAGCAACAGCAAGCTAGCTAAATAGGACAAATTAGCTAGCAAGTGCAAGCTATATAGCTAAATAGCCATAAATGTCTAATGCTTTTCAACCTGTCCCAAAATTCATGTAATTGCTTTGGTGTGGGGGGACAAAATAAATGTATGCACGATGGGGCACGTGCGCACGTTCTGGTGTGAACAGCCGGTGTCTTCCACCATGGCCTGGTCATCGCTCAGTTCTGCAGAACATCCACAAATATGATATGATTGGTTACAGTAAGCTAAAATAATCTATTTTCTTTCCATATGAAATGACATTACTGTAACATTGACCAACAATCACTGAGTAACATAGGCCAACTGATGTCAGACTGCAGTATACTACAGTATACTTACATAAAGAGCATAGTGTAGATGGTATGTAATTTACCGGTTCTCATTGCTGAATGTAAGATGATAAAGTATTGATGAACTGTCTTTTCTCTTTGCTTATTTGAGTTGTTGTTCTTGCCATAATATGGACTTGGTCTTTTACCAAATAGGGCTATCTTCTGTATACCACCCCTACCTTGTCACAACACAACAGATTGGCTCAAACACATTAAGAAGGAAAGTAATTCTACAAGATAACTTTTAACAATGCTCGCCTGTTACTTGAAATGCATTCCAAGTGACTACTTAATGAAGCTGGTTGAGAGAATGCCAAGAGTGTGCAATGCTTTCATCTCAAATATAAAATATATTTAGATTTGTTTAACACATTTTGGGTTACTACATGATTCCATATGTGTTATTTCATAGATTTGAAGGCTTAACTGGTATTCTACATTGTAGAATATAGCAAAAGTAAAGAAAAACCCTTGAATGAGTAAGTGTGTCCTAACTTTTGACTGGTGCTGTGTATAAAACATAGCAAAATCAGGTTTTTACCGTACAAGAGTGGTTGGCCAATAGTTTGATGTCTGTCTGGATCACTACCGTGGATTTAGGCTCTGACCAACCAGGGGAGAGATAGAGACTCATAATCAGTCTTCTAAATGAACCCTACCATAGCCATACCACCAGGAGATAGACAACTTGAAAATGGGATGGATATTTAACAACGCTTGGTGAGTAAGGTCAGTATGAAACCACAAAATCTGTGTTATAGTTTAACTTCTTGCGTCGAGCCATCCCGGATCCGGTATCGTGACTACAGCCTCAAGCTCATTACCATAACGCAACGTTAACTATTCATGAAAATCGCAAATGAAATGAAATTAATCTATTTGCTCTCAAGCTTAGCCTTTTGTTAACAACACTGTCATCTCAGATTTTCAAAATATGCTTCTCAACCATTGCAAAACAAGCATTTGTGTAACAGTATTGATAGCTAACGTAGCATTTAGCGTTAGCATTCAGCAGGCAACATTTTCACAGAAAACAGAAAAAGCATTCAAATAAAATCATTTACCTTTGAAGAACTTCGGATGTTTTCAATGAGGAGACTCTCAGATAGCAAATGTTCAGTTTTTCCTGAAAGATTATTTGTTTAGGACAAATCTCTCCGTTTTCTGCGTCAGGTTTAGCTACGAAAAAAAACCTGTATCCAAGATTGTATAAATCTATCCGCAAGCTCATTAGCATAACACAACGTTAACTATTCATGAAAATCGCAAATGAAATGAAATGAATCTATTTGCTCTCAAGCTTAGCCTTTTGTTAACAACACTGTCATCTCAGATTTTCAAAATATGCTTTAGAACCATAGCTAAACAAGCATTTGTGTAACAGTATTAGTATTAGCCTAGCATAGGGTTATGCCTCTATTTCAGCATGCAACATTTTCCACAAAAAACAGAAAATAATTCAAATAAAATCATTTACCTTTGAAGAACTTCAGATGTTTTCAATGAGGAGACTGTTAGATCGCAAATGTTCCGTTTTTACAAAAAATATTATTTGTGTCGACTAATCGCTCTGTTTTGTTCATCACGTTTGGGTAAGAAAAAAAAAAGAAAAAGTCATTAAAACGCTAACTTTTTTCCAAATTAACTCCATAATATCGACAGAAACATGGCAAACCGATGTTTAGAATCAATCCTCAAGGTGTTTTTCACATATCTATCGACGATAAAATCCATCGTGGCAGTTTACTTTCTCTTCTGAAGAAATGGAACGCGCATGGACCTACAGATTACGCACACAGGACACCGGGCGCTACACTAGGTAAATGTAGTCTCTTATGGTCAATCTTCCAATGATATGCCTACAAACACATCACAATGCTGCAGACACCTCGGGGAATAGACAGAAAGCGCAGGCTCATTCCTGGCGCATTCACAGCCATATAAGGAGACATTGGAACACAGCGCCTTCAGAATCTGGGGCATTTCCTGTATGAAACTTCATCTTGGTTTCGCCTGTTGCATTAGTTCTGGGGCACTCACAGATAATATCTTTGCAGTTTTGGAGACGTCAGAGTTTTGTCTTTCCAAGGCTGTCAATTCCATGCATAGTCGAGCATCTTTTCGTGACAAAATATTGCGCTTAAAACGGGCACGTCTTTTTTTCCAATAATGACACAGCGCCCCCATAGGTTGAAGAGGTTAAAGATCATCAGCCATGGTTATGGATATACATAACAATGACATGAAAATAGGATACAAAAATGGTGATAACAGCCTGCCGTGGACCTTCAGAGTGATGGTCTTACTGCCAATCTGACCGTTGTCCCCTTCACCTGGCATAGTTTAGATCCCCTGAATCTTGTCAGTTCTCTGACTGTTAAACTGAAGTTTTGGTGTTCATCTTTAGTCTCCCCTAAAACTGGGATCCAGGTGAATATACAACTTCTGTGTTGAATTCTGCAATATCATTTCACACATTATAAAGGGTAAATATACATATTTTAAATAATTCTGACATCAATCGATGGTTGCACACTATATTACAATGATCTTATTACTGTGTAATTATTCATGTAGTACAATGTAGCAAGTGTTGTAATTACTTATTGTTACACTCCAATAATTGTTACAGTGTGCCTGTAATACTTGTTACAGTGTGCCTGTAATACTTGTTACAGTGTGCCTGTAATACTTGTTACAGTGTGCCTGTAATACTAGTTACAGTGTGCCTGTAATACTTGTTACAGTGTGCCTGTAATACTTGTTACAGTGTGCCTGTAATACTTGTTACAGTGTGCCTGTAATACTTGTTACAAATACTTGTTACAAAATAATACTTGTTACAGTGTGCCTACATGAAAATTACACAATAATAAACTGTAATGCAAAGTTATCTATTCAATAATAGATTATAATAGATTGGATTTATATAGCGCATTTCCAGGTTTCATTTATGCTGTTCGTGGCACTTTGCATATTTTCACTTTATATCTTTACGTATCTGAGTGTGTGGGTCCTTTTTAAGTTCATTAAAGTCCACTCCTCCCCCACATTCAGTAGAACAGGATGAGATGACAGGAAAAGAGAAGTGGGGGTGGATCTGATAACCCCTCCTCAGCTCACAAGTACAAATACCACTGTGTTTATTGTGTAATTATTCACCAGAAATGCATCATATACTGCATGGGCAACATTATAATTGCATATCAGTCTGAAGTAATGTGTTATAAACCCTTACAACAAAAAATGTCAATGTATTAAGAAAGAAATACTGTTACAGTTCATCGAAGTATTAAAGACATAACTGCGGTTATCCTAGTCTGGCAATGTATCATATTATGTAATAGAAACAATAATTTTAATGAATGACAGCCATTAGGCACAGGGTTTTAAGATCTGTTGTGTTCTAGAAGCACTGCAACAGCTGCTGACACAACCACACCATTGGCACTCATTCATAACTGCAGAATAGATACATTTTGATATGTTCCTGAATATAGGTATTATGTAGTTGTTCAAACAGTAGTAAAGCAAATGTTTTGAGATATCCAACCAATCACTGATGACTAGGCATTCTACATTCAACACACACCATGCAAATACCAACAATGAAGTTAGAGAAAGTTGACGGTTTTCCTTACTTCATCATGCAAGCAAGCTCATGCAATAGATCCTGTTTGGGGATGATTCTAACCTCTTGGTTTCACATTAGAATAAAGAGACCGTTGAAAAGACCCTAAGCAGCCAACTGACTAAAGTCAGTAAGTGGTTATCCATTTAGGCAAGACAGAATGTATCCTGTTTGGTTCCAAACACTAAGTGAGAAACTCTTCCAACTTCTCGGTCAAGTTTAATGGTGTAGTGGTGAATTAAAAATGCTCTGTTACATACATTGGGATGTGAACTGGACCAAGACATGACATGCAAACTTGAGGCTCTGAAGGCCATTGGGAATGTTCACTCCAGGACAAAGATCCTGGCAAGGGTAGCCAAGTTCCTGGATAGAGACTATGAGGACCCAGGCAACATCTCTGATACAGGTCCACCATGACTATGCTTGTATCTCATGGTTCAGTGGCATAACAACAAATCTGAAGGACAAACTTCAAACGGCCCGAAACAAACTAATGTGAATTATGCTAAAACTAAGCCATATTTTCAACTACCTGATGGTGATTTGTTGTTCTCTCTCCAGGCGTAAGTCCTGGACCCTCTACATCAGTCCTAGTAGGAGTGGTTGTGGGCCTGGTTGTTGCTGGTGTTCTACTGGCCATTCTCCTGGTACTGCTGTGTCCATATAAAAAAGCCAAAGGTGAGACTTTTATAAATACTCATTTCACTTTTTGGTTCATGTTTGGGAGAAAAATGTCTAATTACAAAAGTTTAAAACAGTAATGACTTGATACAGTATAATAGTATGCTATTCTCATTACAGATTCCTGTTGCAACATAATGTTCTCGTGAGTACACCTTTCAACTACGTTCCTTTTCATACAGTAAAATATAATCTGTGTGTTTCATGAGTATCTCTCTCCCTGTAGGCCCCCAGCCCCAGAGCACCAACCTGGACCCCCAACAGGACCAAGGATCTACCCAGGGCCAGGCTCCTGATGCTGGGTATAATAATCTGCAGCATGGTCAGTCTCTCATCCCAGACCACTGTCACTCTCCTCTCTGTTACTTCACATACTGACTTTACACCATTCACTTTATATACATGTTACCGTAGTCTATGTCCCTAGGCAAGCTGATGGAAAACCAACCTATTAATCTCTCTCTATTCTTTGACCAACAGGTGGCGCTAACATCTATGATACAATCACACCCTCAGACAGTAATGACAATGGTACTGGGAAAGATAAAGGGGGATACCTAGTCAGTTGTACATAACTGAATGCCTTCAAATGAAATATGTCTTCCGCATTTAACTCTGAATCAGAGAGGTGCAGGGGAGAGGTGCAGGGGGCTGCCTTAATCGACATCCACGTCTTCGGCGCCTGGTTAAGAGTGGGTTGTTCAGGGGCAGAACCTTGTCTACTCAGGGATTCGATCCAGCAACCTTTCGGTTATTAACCACTAGGCTACCTGTATGTTAAATTTAGCATGAATACAGTATAGAGTTGTTGTTGCTGTTCTTCATACGTTTAATATTTCTAGCATACTAACAGTAAGTAGAGATATTAGTGTATTACCTGTATATTTCAGATGCTGGTGCTGCTACTGCTGGACCAAGTGATGTGATGTACGCCCAGATACAACTCAAAAAGTTGGACAAGAAAAAGAAAAGTAATTCTCAACTGTCACATAAATTCATACAAAATGTAGTAGTGTTTTCTACTCATCAAATTTGATAAAAACATACAAATTCTCACCTCCTTCTCCTCCTCAGAAATGCCAGCTGATCCAAAAGAAAATCCAGTCTATTCTGAGATCAAGGTATGGAAGACCACAGGTGAGACCCATTCTATAGGTGGGCAGTCAGTCAAATCAAAATGTGTGATTTTGGAGATTTGAAAAAGATGCAGAGTTTTCAATAAGCAAATTCCTTCATTTGTTGACTGGAAATTTCCATTTTCAGCAGCAACTGGACCTGTTGATGTGACCTATGCTGAGGTTGACCTTAAACAGAAGGCCAAAGCCAAGAAGAAGAAAGGTAAGACTGGACATCCCTCCTTCCATATTCCCTCTATTATAACCTCACACCTCTGACCCCATATTGACTAGCTGCATAATATTCTGTATATAACTGTTATGTTATTCTGATGTTTTATCCTCACTCCTTACAGAAACAGCAACCCCACCTGAGGCAGATTCAGTCTATTCTCAATTGAAGCCAGGTACAGCCCCAGGTAAGACTAATAGCCATAAGCTATTGATACTTTATATGATACTAATATGGAACTAATGCTCAGATATCAAAGTATAATGTAGCTATTTAAAGTATGTATTTTGTTTGATTATTAAGATTTTGTTTGACTGCATGTCCTAAACAACTTTGTGCGGTGATATGCTGCAGGTACTTGAGGGGGTCAGGGATGGAGGGATGGAGAGATGAAAGGATGGCGGGTTGGAGGGATGGATGGATGGATGGATGGATGGAAGGACACACCATCAGAGGAGGAGCAGAAGCAGAAGGAAACCGGAACATGGATTTCAATGCACACAAGCAAACAAACACATGCACAATAACACCTTGTACATTAAGGAGTTCTTACTTATTTTATTTACCAACAGATATATTATTTAACCTCTCTGGGATATGTGGGGCGGTAGCGTCCCACTTGGCCAAAAGCCAGAGAAAATTCAGATCAATTCCTATAAAAATCAAGCTTTCATGACATCACACATGTAAGATACCAAATTAAAGCTACACGTGTTGTGAATTCAGCCAACATGTCAGATTTCAAAAAGGCTTTTCAGGAAAAGCAAACGATGCTATTATCTGTGCACTGATAGTAAACAAAAGAGAGAGAACATTTCAACCCTGCAGGCGCGACACAAAACACAGAAATAAAAATATAAATCATGCCTTACCTTTGACGAGCTTCTTCTGTTGGCACTCCAATATGTGCCATAAAAATCACAAAAACCTCAAAAAATAATTTGTATTTGGTTTGTCCTCGGGGTTTCGCCTGCTACATAAGTTCTATTATACTCACAGACATGATTCAAACCGTTTTAGAAACGTCAGAGTGTTTTCTATCCAAATCTACTAATATATTGCATATCTTATCTTCTGGGGATGAGTAGCAGGCAGTTGAAATTGGGCATGCTTTTCATCCAAAATTCCAAATGCTGCCCCCTATCCTAGAGAAGTTTAAGCATGGTTTAATTGTGTTTCACTGTAACAGCTTCTTTAAAAAAATATATATACATGGAGTAATGATGATGGATCTTATCTGCAGCTACAGCAATTGAATCTGCTTTTTATTGTGTATTGAATTGTATTGTTTTGTTTTAAATTTATTCAAATGTATTATCTTGGATTTGTTATGTCTGTCATTCAGATGATAGAATAACATATTTGTATATGAATTTCCAAAAACTGTTATTCACGTTTTCTTCCAATTTGCCTGTTGTCAGGTTTTGTGCTACTGGTAAGAAGTCAGGTGCAGGAGAGCAGAGAGTTGTGATCAGGCTGTAATGGCTGTCTTGGGTGGAAGAAGGAGAGGACCAAAGTGCAGCGTGGTTAGTGTACATCTTTTTAATAAACAACTGAACACTTCAAAAATACAAAACAACATAGTGACAACCGAAACAGTTCTATCTGGTGCAGACACACAAGGACTGGAAATAACCACCCACAAAACACTAAGGAAAACAGGCTACCTAAATATGGTTCTCAATCAGGGACAATGATAGACAGCTGCCTCTGATTGAGAACCATATCAGGCCAAACACAGGAATAGAAAATATAGAAAAACTAACAGACTGCCCACTCCAACAAGACAAAACAAAGGAATAAAAGTCAGAACGTGACACAGGCGTACATTTGAATAGGCAGAAGTAACAACAGACGGACGCAACTGCATCAAACAACCTCAGGCCAAATGGCAAATAGTGCAAAGCGCGACAGTCACAATAATGCAATAGTTAAACAATCAACACGGAACCCGGGGAAAAACCAGCCTGGCGCGTAACAGGGTAGCCTAGTGGTTAAAGTGTTGGACTAGTAACCGAAAGGTTGCAAGTTCAAACCCCCAAGCTGACAAGGTACAAATCTGTCGTTCTGCCCCTGAACAGGCAGTTAACCCACTGTTCCTAGGCCGTCATTGAAAATAAGAATTTGTTCTTAACTGACTTGCCTAGTAAAATAAAGGTAAAAAAACATGAAACATGTAACGAAACAATTCCACACAAAGACATGGGAGAAACAGAGGGAATATATATGTAGTGTGATTAGGGAATGTAAACCAGGTGTGTGGGGAAACAAGACAAAACAAATGGAAGAATGACAAGTGGAGCGACGATGGCTAGAAGGCCGGTGACGTCGACCGCCAAATGTCGCCCGAACAAGGAGAGGAGCCGACTTTGGAAGAAGTCATGACACCTGTACTTTTACAATATCTTTGCATTGTGCTTTTTTAATAAACTATATTTTATCCACCAGATGGTATGAGTGCTTTCTTACAGTAAATGGATATTGTCATCTTCAACTTTTTCATAAAACATAATTTGGTCAAACCTCCTTTCAGCCTAGTATAGATCTCAGGCTCCACAATGTGTGAGTTAAAGGGCAATCTGCTATTTCTGCATCAATTTTTGGACTTAATTATATCTACCCATTGAATCTTGAAGAATATAACATAAATGCCCCAAGAGCAAAGTTCAAAAGCTGCACCCCATCAGCTGAAGACACATTGAGATTTTTCAGAATGACTTTTTGGGGAAGAGTGTGCCTGAAAATAACAGTTCTTCTCGGTTTTATTATGTCATATACTCTGCAGGAGTTCTGAGAATCTAGTAACCTACGTATAAATGACTACCTGTTCTCCCATATTGCCTCTTCATCCTACAGACTGGTCATGACCATTAATGACATTAGTGGTGTGTGACTCTTACTGCTATTTCCAGTGTCCCTGCTTGGTCTGGAAGGTCACTGTTCCAGTTAGGGGGTTTCTGTGTGTTTATGTCTATGTGGTGAGATAGGTCTATGCCGGCAGCCAGGTCATTGTCACTGTTCTTCAGAAACAGTCACAGAAAGTGGCATCACCGCAAGATGTTACCTGAAACGTAGAACGGGGGCTTCTATCAGTAACCTGGGACCCACTACCTTCCAAAAAAGTTGGCAGGTGTTTCATGTCCCTCACTGACCTATGAGCATGCAGAAGAAGTCATGCAAACACTTCTGCAGGAATATCTTTATTTTATTTAACCTTTATTTAACCAGGAAGGGCTCATTGAGATTGAAAATCTCTTTTTCAAGAGCGTCCTGGCCAAGATAGGCACCACCAAGTCATTACAAAAATTCCAGACAAACAACATGAAAAACTACAAGTAATATCCCCATAGTCTAGTAAAGGCATAAATGTAGCTGATACTAGCCTCCTTCTGGCTTCAAAAGAAAAACAGACCTTATTCCTAAAATGAAATCCCAATTTCAATGTGTAAATTGTTGAATATGCAATTTAAAAGAGAGGCCGTCATTAATAAAAATTCCCAAGATGTTTATATGAGGTGAAAGACCTACACTCGATAATCTCTGCCTTAGCATGACCCACTTCCGGCGCCGACAGAGATGGCCACCTCGCTTCATGTTCCCAGGAAACTATGCAGTATTTTGTTTTTTACGTGTTATTTCTTACATTTGTACCCCAGGTAATCTTAGGTTTCATTACATACAGTCGGGAGGAACTACTGAATATAAGAGCAACGTCAACTCACCATCATTACGACCAGGAATATGACTCTCCCGAAGCGCATCCTGTGTTTTGCCTTCCACCCAGGACAATGGATCGGATCCCAGCCGGCAACCCTAAACAAGGATGCCATAAATGGGGCAAACGAGGCGGTCTTCTGGTCAGGCTCCGGAGACGGGCACATCGCGCACCACTCCCTAGCATACTACTCTCCAATGTCCAGTCTCTTGACAACAAGGTTGATGAAATAAGAGCAAGGGTAGCATTCCAGAGAGACATCAGAGACTGTAATGTTCTTTGCTTCACGGAAACATGGCTGACTCGAGAGACGCTAACGGAGTCGGTGCAGCCAGCTGGTTTCTTCACGCATCGCGCTGACAGAAACAAGCATCTTTCTGGTAAAAAGAGGGGCGGGGGGGTATGCCTTATGATTAACAAGACGTGGTGTGATCATAACAACATACAGGAACTCAAGTCCTTCTGTTCACCTGACTTAGAATTCCTCACAATCAAATGTCGACCGCATTATCTACCAAGGGAAATCTCTTCGATTATAATCACAGCCGTATATATTCCCCCCCAAGCAGACACATCGATGGCCCTGAACAAACTTTATTTGACTCTATGCAAACTGGAAACCACATATCCCGAGGCTGCATTCATTGTAACAAGGCTAATCTGAAAACAAGACTCCCTAAATTCTATCAGCATATCGTTTGCGCAACCAGGGCTGGTAAAACCCTGGAGCATTGTTATTCTAACTTCTGCGAAGCATATAAGGCCCTCCCCCGCCCTCCTTTCGGAAAAGCTGACCACGACTCCATTTTGTTGCATCCAGCCTACAGACAGAGACTAAAACAAGAAGCTCCCGCGCTCAGGTCTGTTCAACGCTGGTCCGACCAATCTGATTCCACGCTTCAAGACTGCTTCGATCACGTGGATTGGGATATGTTCCGCATTGCGTCCAACAACAACATTGACGAATACGCTGAATCGGTGAGCGAATTCATTAGAAAGTGCATTGACGATGTTATACCCACAGCAACGATTAAAACATTCCCAAACCAGAAACCGTGGATTGATGGCAGCATTCGCGCGAAACTGAAAGCGCAAACCACTGCTTTTAACCAGAGCAAGGTGACCGGAAACATAACCGAATGCAAACAGTGTAGCTATTCCCTCCGCAAGGCAATCAAACAAGCTAAGCTGTCAGTATAGAGACAAAGTAGAGTCGCAATTCAACGGCTCAGACACAAGAGGTGTTTGGCAGGGTCTACAGTCAATCACGGATTACAAAAAGAAAACCAGCCCCGTCGCGGACCAGGATGTCTTGCTCCCAGACAGACTAAATAATGTTTTTGCCCGCTTTGAGGACAACACAGTGCCACTGGCATGGCCCGCTACCAAAATCTGCAGAATCTCCTTCACTGCAGCCGACGTGAGTAAAACATTTAAAAGTGTTAACCCTCACAAGGCTGCAGGCCCAGACAGCATCCCCAGCCGCGTCCTCAGAGCATGCACAGACCAACTGGCTGGTGTGTTTACGGACATATTCAATCAATCCTTATCCCAGTCTGCTGTTCCCACATGCTTCAAGAGGGCCACCATTGTTCCTGTTCCCAAGAAAGCAAAGGTAACTGAGCTAAATGACTACAGTCATCATGAAGTGCTTTGAGAGACTAGTCATGGACCATATCACCTCCACCCTACCTGACACCCTAGACCCACTCCAATTTGCTTACCGCCCCAATAGGTCCACAGACGATGCAACCACACTGCTCACTGCCCTAACCCATCTGGACAAGAGGAAAACCTATGTGAGAATGCTGTTCATCGACTACAGCTCCGCATTTAACACCATAGTACCCTCCAAACTCGTCATCAAGCTCGAGACCCTGGGTCTCAACCCCGCCTTGTGCAACTGGGTACTGGACTTCCTGACGGGCCGCCCCCAGGTGGTGAGGGTAGGTAACAACATCTCCACCCCGCTTATCCCCACAAGGGTGCGTTCTGAGCCCTCTCCTGTACTCCCTGTTCACCCACGACTGCGTGGACATGCACGCCTCCAACTCAATCATCAAGTTTGCGGACGACATCACAGTGGTAGGCTTGATTACCAACAACGACGAGACGGCCTACAGGGAGCAGGTCAGGGCCCTCGGAGTGTGGTGTCAGGAAAATAACCTCACACTCAACGTCAACAAAACAAAGGAGATGATTGTGGACTTCAGGAAACAGCAGAGGGAGCACCACCCTATCCACATCGACGGGACAGTGGTGGAGAGGGTAGTAAGTTTTAAGTGCCTCGGCTTACACATCACGGACAAACTGAATTGGTCCACCCACACAAACAGCGTTGTGAAGAAGGCGCAGCAGCCTTAGGAGGTTGAAGAAATTCGTCTTGTCACCAAAAGCACTCACAAACTTCTACAGATGCACGATCGAGATCATCCTGTCGGGCTGTATCACCGCCTGGTATGGCAACTGCTCCACCCACAACCGTAAGGCTCTCCAGAGGGTAGTGAGGTCTGCACAACGCATCACTGGGGGCAAACTACCTGCCCTCCAGGACACCTACACCATCTGATATCACAGGAATGTCATAAAGATCAAGGACAACAACCACCCAAGCCACTGCCTGTTCACCCCGCTATCATCCAGAAGGCGAGGTCAGTACAGGTGCATCAAAGCAGGGACAGAGAGACTGAAAAACAGCTTCTATCTCAAGGTCATCAGACTGTTAAAACTTCTTTGGGATAGGTGAGACAGTAGCGTCCCACCTAGCTGCTGTTGGTTGTGTGGTTAATGGTCATGGTGTTTCACAGATACCGGTAGCTTTGATACTTTATGAACAGACCACTCACTGTTGCAGAGAAAGAGAAATGAGCTAGACAGAGGGCTCAGGAGAAGAGCGAGTGAAACAAAGAGCAAGATTGAAAGAGCGGCGGAGTGAAAGAAAGACAAAGAGCGAGGGGGGAGAGAGAGTGTGAGGGGGGTGTTAGAAAGAGCGAGAGGGAGCAAAAATGTCATAACAGTGTCTGTGCAGTTTCTTCTTTGCTTCATATCTGGAAATCGAAAATCTTCCAAATCTGGAAATCGCTATTTGTCCTATCACTTTTAAAAGGGGGAGATCCAACTCTTTTAAATAATTATAGGCCAATCTCAAAGCTGTCACCCCTGGTGAAAATACTTGAAACCCTTGTGAGTGAACAGCTAAAAGTGTTTTTATTTACAAACTCTATTTTATCAATGTCCCCAATTGGGCTTCAGGAAGAAGCATAGCACAGTTACAGCAGCCATGAAGGTTTTAAATGATATCACTGAAGCCCTTGACAAAAAAAGCACTGTGTCTCACTTTTTATGAATATCTGTAAGGCTTTTGATACAGTTGATCAAATCAAATTGTATTTGTGACATACACATGGTTAGCAGATGTTAATGCGAGTGTAGCGAAATGCTTGTGCTTCTAGTTCCGACAATGCAGTAATAACCAACGAGTAATCTAACCTAACAATTCCACAACTACTACCTTATACTGTGGTCCCACCTCCATGCTTCACGGTTGGGATGGTGCTCTTGGGGTTGTACTCATCCTTCTTCTTCCTCCAAACACGGCGAGTGGAGTTTAGACCAAAAAGCTCTATTTTTGTCTCATCAGACCACATGACCTTCTTCCATTCCTCCTCTGGATCATCCAGATGGTCATTGGCAAACTTCAGACGGGCCTGGACATGCTCTGGCTTGAGCAGGGGGACCTTGCGTGCGCTTTTAAATTAACAGTCTAACGCGCCAAACAATTGCACCACAGAGACTTGTGGTTATACTGACCCTCAGCAGGCCAAAGTCTCATGGAAGCTCACGCCAAGTCAGGAAGGGTCAGTTCACATCTCCACAATCTGAAAAATGTCATCCCTGGGTGGTGTAGAAGCAGCAACCTTTAGATTGACAGTCAAACACACTAACTGATTGCACTAGAGAGGCTTGTGTTGGCATTGACCATCAGCAGGGCAAAATAACAGGAATCTCATTACAGGTCCAGGATGTCACATCCACATCATGGAGCACAACACACTAAGAACTTTCATCCCTGGGTGGGCTCGAACCACCAACCTTCAGATTAACAGTCTAACGCGCTAACCAATTGCACCACAGAGACTTGTGTTCTATTTGACCCTGACGCTTGATTGCTGTCCATTTGTGCTCTCATCCAACTGAACATGGAGTTTACGAAACAACAACACTTTGTTCCAATGGTTGTGTTAACGTGCATCAAAAGTGCAGCAACATTTTCAAGGAAGTAGACCTGTAGTTTTCTAGTGTTTGTTAGCTTTTTGAATGGCCTTAAAAGGGCAAAAATGTGGCGCAATGTTCGTCAGCGCAACATTATATTAAAAGGCATCTGGCAGGAGTAAATTCAGCCACAATCACAAATATATTCTGATAAATATCTATTTTAAACAACTGCATTTTCACAAATGTAATATATAATCGCCAAGCCCATTCAAAATAATAAGGGGACTGACTCTGGAAGAATGATGAAGTGGCTAGTCACTTTCATGGCGTATAGGCGAACATATACACACAAACACACTGGACCAACATTGTCCTTCTCGCGAGATAAATATAAATGCTAAGGTTATTCATGCCAGATTGACATCATTTACGTTGTCATACTAGCCAGATTAATAAGAATAAATGATATGTTCCTTGGAGAACACAGAATGATCAAGCTATAATTATCAGCACTATTATGGCTTCTGGGTAGAAGCTGTTAAGGAGCCCTTTGGTCCTAGACTTTGCGCTCCGGTACCGCTCTCCATGCGGGAGCAGAGAAGACAGTCTATGACTTGGATGACTGGAGTCTCTGACAATTTTATGGGCTTTCCTCTGACACCGCCTATTATATAGGTCCTGGGTGCCAGGAAGCTTGGTCCCAGTGATGTACGCACTACCCTCTGTAACACCTTACTTTCAGATGCCGAGCAGTTGCCATACTAGGCGGTTATGTAACCGGTCAGGATGCTCTCGATGGTGCAGCTGTAGAACCTTTTGAGGTTCTGGGGACCCATGCCAAATCTTTTCAGTCTCCTGAGGAGGAAATGGTTTTGTCGTGCCTTCTTCACAACTGTCTTAGTGTGTTTGGACCATGATAGTTCGTTGGTGATGTGGACACCAAGGAACTTGAAACTCTCAACCCACTCCACTACAGCCCTGTCAATGTGAATGGGGTCCTGTTCAGCCCGCCTTTGTCTGTAGTCCATGATCAGCTCCTTTGTCTTGCTCCCATCAAGGGAGAGGTTGTTGTTCTGGCACCACACTGCCAGTTCTCTGATCTCCTCCCTATAGGCTGTCTCATCGTTGTTGGTGATCAGGTCTACCACAGTTGTGTCGTCAGCAAACATAATGATGGAGTGGGAGTCGTGTTTGGGCACGCAGTCGTGGCCAAACAAGAAGTGCTTAAGTTGATTAACAAAAACTACACAAGTGAACTTAACTACATGACCAATTGCTAAAAAACAGCAAGCAATAAATAATGACAACAGCAATTACTTACAGTACTAACAAGATACCCACCCTACATGATGACAAGACTACTGAGCTCCATAAGTATTGGGACAGTGGCCCATTTTTGTACATTTTTTGGTTCTACGCTCCAGCACTTTGGATTTGAAATGATGCAATGCTACCATGATCACGGATAGCCTTGAATGAATCGTGAATAACAATGAATGAGAGTTACAGACGCACTAATACCATTCCCCCAAGACATGCTAACCTTACAATAACAGGGGAGGGTAGCTTTTTTGTGGGGTATGATATTGATGCCTATAACTTTCTCACTCATCATAATTCATTCAGGATGATCCGTAATCATGGTAGCATCCATATTAATGCAGTGTTTAGAAACATATTCTATACTCATTTACAATAAAAGTGACAAATGCATCCAGCAAGTTTGTAGACTCACAAGCTTGATGTAATCATTGCGTGCTAGGACTACGGGAGCAAATACTAAACTTTTGACTACTTTAAATACATACGTGAATTTGTCCCAGTACATTGGGCCCCTAAAATGGGGAGACAATGTACAAAAAGTACTGTACTTTCTAAACAGTTCACCCGATATGGATGAAAATACCCTCAAATTAAAGTTAAGTCTGCACGTCAGTCCATTGTAATCATTTCAAATCACAAATGCTGGAGTAGAGCCAAAGCAACAACACAAATGGTCACTGTCCGAATACTTTTGGAGCTCACTGAAGTTTGTCATTTAGCATAAACACTCAAGGAATAAAATGATATAAAACAGAGTTTATTTATAGAAGAAATACAGTTACATTGCACATTAGCATAGCACTTCAACCAGATACTCTGGCTCTCCGACAGGCGGATCAGGTCACAGATATGTTGGTTCAAACATTTATTTTCAAAATGCCTGTGCTGTTGCAACATTCCATTGCTACTGTGACAAACTCTTCTGCAGGGTGATGCCAAGCATCAAGTTTGTTTGCAATCAATCATCTAACAATAACCCATATAATGAAATTCATCTGTAACATTTGTGAAATATGCCCCTGGTGGTGCAGTTCTAGCCACATTGTATCATTTTTTTGGTTTGTACCTGTTTTGTATCAGCCCAACTGAAGCCCATGTGATACAATAAAGACAAAGAATGGTCTTTTCATTTGCTTTTTAAAATTTTATTTCACCTTTATTTAACCAGTAAAGCTAGCTGAGAACAAGTTCTCATTTACAACTGCGACCTGGCCAAGATAAAGCAAAGCGACACAAACACAGAGTTACACATGGGATAAACAAGCGTATAGTCAATTACACAATAGAAAATGAAAAGTCTATATACAGTGTGTGCAAATGGCGTGAGGTGGTAAAGCAAAGGCCATAGTAGCGTAATAAATACAATTTAGCAAATAAACACTGGAGTGATAGATGAGCAGATGATGATGTGCATGTAGAAATACTGGTGTGCAAAAGAGCAGAAAGGTAAATAAAACCAATAAGGGGATGAGGTAGGTAGTTGGTTGGGCTATTTACAGATGGGCTATGTACAGGTACAGCGATCGGTTAGCTGCTCAGATAGCTGATGTTTAAAGTTAGTGAGGGAAACATAAGTCTCCAGCTTCAGCGATTTTTGCAATTCGTTCCAGTCATTGGTAGCAGAGAACTGGAAGGAAAGGAGGCCAAAGTAGGTGTTGGCTTTGGGGATGACCATTGAGATATACCTGCTGGAGCGCGTGCTACGGGTGGGTGTTGTTATCGTGACCAGTGAGCTGAGATAAGCTGGAGCTTTACCTAGCATAGGCGTATAGATGACCTGGAGCCAGTGGGTCTGGCAACAAATATGTAGCGAGGGCCAGCCACCTAGAGCATACAGGTCGCAGTGGTGGGTGGTATAAGGGGCTTTGGTGACAAAACGGATGGCACTATGATAGCAAACTGGATGCAGTCTGAGTAGAGTGTTGGAAGCTATTTTGTAAAGGACATCGCCGAAGTCGAGGCAGCATGAGTGAACGAGGCTTTGTTGCGAATAGGAAGCCGATTCTATATTCAATATTGGATTGGAGATGTTTAATATGAGTCTGGAAAGAGAGTTTACAGTCTAGCCAGACTGTAGTTTGTAGTTGTCCAAATATTCTAAGTCAGAACCGTCCAGAGTAGTGATGCTAGTCGGGTGGGCGGGTGCGGCAGCGAACGGTTGAAAAGCATGCATTTGATTTTACTAGCGTTTAAGAGCAGTTGGAGGCTACGGAAGGCGTGTTGTATGGCATTGAAGCTCGTTTGGAGGTTAGTTAACACAGTGTCCAAAGAAGGGGCAGATGTATACAGAATGGTGTCGTCTGCGTAGAGGTGGATCAGGGAATCACCCGCAGCAAGAGCGACATCGTTGATGTATACAGAGAAAATAGTCAGCCCGAGAATTGAACCCTGTGGTACCCCCATAGAGACTGCCAGAGGTCCGGACAACAGGCTCTCCGATTTGACACACTGAACTTGGTCTGAGAAGTAGTTGGTGAACCAGGCGAGGCAGTCATTTGAGAAACCAAGGATGTTGAGTCTGCCGATAAGAATGTGGTGATTGTGATTGACAGAGTCAAAATCCTTGGCCAGATCGATGAAGACGGCTGCACAGTACTGTCTTTTATCAATGGCGGTTATGATATCGCTTAGTACCTTGAGCGTGGCTGAGGTGCACCTGTGACCAGCTCGGAAACCAGATTGCACAGCGGAGAAGGTATGGTGGGATTCGAAATGGTCAGTGATCTGTTTATTAACTTGGCTTTCGAAGACTTTAGAAAGGCAGGGCAGGATGGATATAGGTCTATAACAGTTTGGGTCTAGAGTGTCACCCCCTTTGAAGAGATGCTTGTTGAAGATAAAGGCAACGCATAAATACTTTCACAACTGAATGAATTATACACAGTAGTTTTTGTCCCACCTCCCTCTCCTTCCCTTCCAATCTCTCCCCCTCCTCCCTCACACACTGACAAAAACCAGGCGTGCAGAGTAAGCCAGATCTGCCAGGTAGAGCAGGAAGTTGAGAGCGGTGAGAACTGCAACCATCAACAGTGTTGGCTGCTGCCGGGTTTGGATGTGGCTGTAACTCTTGTCAAACTGGAACACGGGCCAGATGATGGTGGCGGTCAGGTACATGACAACAGCCAGCAGGCCATAGGCTGACAGGAAGCGTGCGAAGGGGAACGGGAGAAAGCCGGTACACTCCCCGACACACAGCACCACCACGGCTGCCGACAGGATGAAACAGACACAGTAGACCGCCATGCACCACTTGAGCGCTGCGTGATGATCGTACGACACCGGGTCGCTGACCAGCATGAAGATGATGCAGGCCACGAAGGTCTGGCACACCTTGAGCAGGCCTGGAGACGTGGCCATGTAGCCCACCACCTCGCCCGGCTGCGCCCGCGTCAGGGTCACCTCCCACAGGTAGGCCACGGTGGCCAGGCAGGAGAAGACGGTGGAGGCGATGCGTCTGTCCCGGGCCTCCCCGTGGTTCTGCTGGCCCTTGAGGAAGTAGACAGGGAAGATGACAGAGGCGGATAAGCAGAGCAGGGTGGCGTAGCAGGCCATGGTGATGGGAAAGTTTTTCCAGGAGACAGGGGCTCGGGCCTGGAGGCCAAAGTGCTCCACCAGCAGTACCAGCAGGGTCATGGAGAAGCTGAAGGCCCAACAGAACACACACCAGTCTGCTAACCCATGGGAGAGAGAGGCCTCACGGGCCACCACACTGAAGGCCACGCAGGTGAACAACAGTGCAGCCACACGCACCCACAGCAGCTGGGAGGTGGGCAGCACAATCAATGGCATGGTGGGAGGTGTTATACTGTCAAGTTATACAGGGGAGTGGGGAATATGTACTGTAATATAGCTGAACACCGTAATAGTTCTTGTTCTGGCCCTTCCTCAGATACAATTAACAGACTCTGAACTTGTCCTGTTCTCATCCAGGGTTCTGCAAGGAGATAAAGAAACAAAGCAAGATTTAGGGGCCAGGCAAATCACAGAACATCCCAATTTAGAAATACAGTATAACACAAAAGTGAGTACACCCTTCACATTTTTGTAAATATTTGAGTATATCTTTTCATGTGACAACACTGAAGAAATGACACTTTGCTACAATGTAAAGTAGTGAGTGTACAGCTTGTATAAACAGTTTAAATTTGCTGTCCCCTCAAAATAACAACACGCAGCCATTAATGCCTAAACCGCTGGCAACAAAAGTGAGTACACCCCTAAGTGAAAATGTCCAAATTGGGCCCAAAAAGCCATTTTCCCTCCCCGGGGTCATGTGACTCGTTAGTGTTACAAGGTCTCAGGTGTGAATGGGGAGCAGGTGTGTTAAATTTGGTGTCATCGCTCTCACACTCCCTCATACTGACTGGTCACTCGAAGTTCAACATGGCACCTCATGGCAAAGAACTCTCTGAGGATCTGAAAAAAAGAATTGTTGTTCTACATAAAGATGGCCTGGGCAATAAGAAGATTGCCAAGACCCTGAAACTGAGCTGCAGCACGGTGGCCAAGACCATACAGCGGTTTAACTAGACAGGTTCCACTCAGAACAGGCCTCGCCATGGTCGAACAAAGAAGTTGAGTGCACGTGCTCAGCGTCATATCCAGAGGTTATCTTTGGGAAATAGATGTAAGAGTGCTGCCAGCATTGCTGCAGAGGTTGAAGGGGTGGGAGGTCAGCCTGTCCGTGCTCAGATCATACGCCGTACACTGCATCAAATTGGTCTGCGTGGCTGTCGTCCCAGAAGGAAGCGTCTTCTAAAGATGATGCACAAGAAAGCCCGCAAACAGTTTGCTGAAGACAAGCAGACTAAGGACATGGATTACTGGAACAGAGCATGATTACCTCCCTTCGGAGACTGGGCCGCAGGGCAGTAAATTCCAACATAATAACGACCCCAAACACACCTCGAAGACGACCACTGCCTTGCTAAAGAAGCTGAGGGTAAAGGTGATGGACTGGCCAAGCATGTCTCCAGACCTAAACCCTATTGAGCATCTGTGGGGCATCCTCAAACGGAAGGTGGAGGGGTGCAAGGTCTCTAACATCCACCAGCTCCGTGATGTCGTCATGGAGGAGTGGAAGAGGACTCCAGTGGCAACCTGTGAAGCTCTGGTGAACTCCATGCCCAAGACGGTTAAGGCAGTGCTGGAAAATGATGGTGGCCACACAAAATATTGACACTTTGGGCCCAATTCTGACATTTTCACTTAGGGGTGTACTCACTTTTGTTGCCAGCAGTTTAGACATTAATGGTTGTGTGTTGAGTTATTTTGAGGGGACGGCCAATGTACACTGTTATACTTTACATTGTAGCAAAGTGTCATTTCTTCAGTGTTGTCACATGAAAAGACATACTCAAATATTTACAAAAATGTGAGGGGTGTACTCACTTTTGTGATATGCTGTAAATAAAAATGAAACCATTGTGAGATTGTGAAACTGAAACCGTTAACATGACTCTCAGTTCTACATACATGAGAGCAGTTCTTGAAAATGGTTCCCAGTCACTTCTTCCCTGCATGTCCCTCCCTCCCCAGAGAGATGCCTGATTACATGCTCTCCTAGTTTAAGTACACACATTACATCAACATGGCTTGACTCGCAGTTCTAAGTTTAAATGCATGAGAGAATTGTATTTACATGTGACAATACGTGCTAACAAATTGAAAGAAATACGTTTTTTTGTACGTATGGGAAATTTCAGGGACTTTTTATTTCAGGTCATGAAACATGGGAACCAACACTTTACATGTAGTGATTATATTTTTATTCAGTATAATTTAAAGATCCATATTAAGTATTGGATCTTTAAAATACAGCTTTTTCATGACCCTGCAGTTTACCTATACAATGTCTGATGGTGAAGTAAACAAAATATATAAATCAGCTCTCCACAATGAATTTCAATATTAAACTAATACATATAGTCAAGCTCCTGCAACCATGGAAAAGTAAATATAAGATATGTCTATTTACAGAAAAAAATGACACTGATTAACTCCTTAGTCATATCTTAGTTTACTTTACTTACTTCTGGCCTTGCCTACCCCTGATGATTTGTATTTCAAATCATATGAGCAAAAAATATTTTGCTTTATCTGGGATGCTAAACCAGACAAGATAAAGCGTGCCCATCTATATAATGAATATAAACTGGGTGGGCTGAGAATAAATATAAAAGCTCTAAACCTCTAAAAGCTTTACTTATACAAATGTTTTACTTGAACCCAAAATGGTTCTCAAGTAGATTACTAAGAAAAACTCATCCCTTGTTTAAAAATTGCCTTTGTGCAGATTGCCACGTCTCATTTTCGATTATTTGAAAATTAAACCTTGTTCAAAGTATCTCTTGTTGAAACAAGCATTGCAGAGCCTGGCATGCTGGGAGCTTTGGGCCAATAGGTTGCTGGTTCGGGTTCCCGATTTAACTTGGTGGGAGATCTGTCGACGTGCCCTTTGGCGGGGTGCTTCGACCCTGATTACTCCTGCGGGTTGCTCTGGATGGGAGTGTCTGCTAGATGACTGAATGTAACGTAAATGTTGAGCGGCTTCACTGCAGGTAGATTGTATGTTTTAATATCCAATACATTTTAACAAAAACTAGAGTTTCTATTAGACAAATTCAGGTAAGTCCCTCCCTGTTTAGTTTGCTTCCGTTTAAGAAACATTTCGCATCAGAATCGGCGGAATGAATACACCCCTAACCAGTGCAAAACCTTTCGCTATGGTGTCAAATGTTTTCGCTACGGTGTGCACAAATTCATTTTGTTCAACCCAGCTCTTTAGGGTTGTTAGGCCTACTAATTGATTACCCCCCCCTCCTCCTCCTCCTGGTCACATGTTATACTCCTCCAGTAGGTTACACTTATCGGTAACACTTTATTTGGATAGTCCATCTGTAGATCCTCTACAGACTATATATAGTCTATCAGAAAGATTTCAACTAACTATCTACTAACCCTAACCTCAACACCAACCCTTATCAACAGATATTGATGATGGTCATACTGTACTATCTGTAAAACATCTACAGATGGATTACCCGGACTGTCCAAATAAAATGTGACCCACTTCTCCTCACACTAAGAAAGATATAGCAGTCAGAGAGAAAAAATATATTCTAGCTGTGACTTGTACTAGGCTAGGGAGTATGCACACAGTAATGAGGAAATAAAAAAAACAGACTGAATTGAGAAGGCATTTCCTCCTTGACGTCGTCGCTCTCTATTGGCATTGGCATCATCCCTTTTCATTGGGCCAAAGCTAAGATCCTAAGACTTCGAGACACGTCTGCATCCCAAATGGTACCCTATTCCCTACACAGTGCACTACTTTTGACCAGAGCCCTATGGACGTGGCCTTTGACTCATATGTAATATACTCGTGAACTGAATGCAAGGTACACTGATACTTCAGTCATCCTCATCATATGCTTGTCAGTAACACATTGACTTCCTCTTCAGTGTGTCAAGCTCTAAACCTGGCTTCTTTAAGGCTGTGTTGCTTTAAGTACTTCTTTACTGAGTCTATTAGTCAGAGGAGAGCTTTAAAAGAGCCTCCCTTCCTCTCTGGCCGCAGAAGAAAAACAGGAAGCTGAACTAATGTCTCCATCTCACGTCTACAGGGGCCCAGATACTACTAGCCTACTGTACCGTAGACCTAGTCCACATGGAAATGACAAGTTTGTGATTTAAAACTGGGTTACACAAACCTTGGGCTTGTTTACTGGACCCAGAATAGACCAAAGCTACTCCTAGACGAGTCCAGAACTAGGATGAATCTGTGTCTGGGAAGCTGGCCCACGTTGTCAATACCATATTCCATTTCTCTTTTAGATGGGGTCCGAGTTACTCACATCTGGAGGCTGGGGAACAAAACTAAACTGAGGTGAAATGGGGGTTAGGAGGATGTGATGGGTGCAGTTATGGTATGTGCCCAAGCCTCCCTCTCTCTCTCTCTCTCTCTCTCTCTTGAAAAGGAAGTATTGCAATATTCTTAGCAGGAGAGTGCTGGTTTTATTGTTTATTTTCATGCCAGTGAGAAATTCCCTATGAATGTTTTATTTAGAATTTAAATTATTCTAATATTGGCAGGATGTTCAAACTGAAACACATGGGGAGAAAAGTTCATCAAAGCATGACCAGACTTGTTCAGACTTGTTGATGGTATTTCCAACACATACGGATCATCAATGATGAGTGAGTGAGTGAGTGCACAAGCGTAAGGGCTGTGGCCGACGCGACGCACTGCACCTAAGTAGATTAATGCTATGGTATCTGAGGCATTCTCATTGGACTAAAAATAGAAAGTAACGGTATTTTCTGTACCTTCTTTCTCGTCTAGACTTCACTGGAATAGAAATAGCATTTTAAAGAAGAACGGTTATTCTTACCTCTGATCTCGCATGGTCTTCTTCCTTCCTGTTACCGTTTTGGAGCCGGGGC
This sequence comes from Oncorhynchus nerka, assembly GCF_034236695.1. NCBI lineage: Eukaryota > Metazoa > Chordata > Actinopteri > Salmoniformes > Salmonidae > Oncorhynchus > Oncorhynchus nerka. Next base: position 45,213,451 of record NC_088403.1, on the reverse strand, counting down.
GCGCACTTTTACGCTCGCGACCACACCGTCTACAGGTAACTGCCAAAATAATGGAAACACTTGAGTAAATTAGGGATACAACCAGTGGTGGAAAAAGTACCCAATTGTCATACTTGAGTAAAAGTAAAGATACCTTAATAGAAAATAGCTCAAGTAAAGTCACCCAGTAAACTCCTACTGGAGTAAAAGTAAAAAAGCATTTGGTTTTAAATATACTTAAGTACCAAAAGTAAATGTAATTGCTAAAATATAATTAAGTATCAAAAGTAAAAGTATAAATAATTTCTAATTCCTTATATTAAGCAAACCAGACGGCACAATTTTCTTGTTTAAAAAAAATGTACGGATAGCCAGGGGCATAATTTACAAACAACACATGTGTTTAATGAGTCCGCCAGATCAGATGCAGTAGGTATGACCAGGGACGTGTGAATTATAAAATTTTCCTGTCCTGCCAAGCATTCAAAATGTAATGAGTACTTTTGGGTGTCAGGGAAAATGTATGGAGTAAAAAGTACATTCTTTTTTTCAGGAATGTAGTGAGGTAAAAGTAAAAGTCATCAAATATATAAATAGTAAAGTCGGGTACAGATACCCCAAAAACAACTTTAAAGTATTTTTACTGAAGTACTTTACACCACTGGATACAATGCATATTGAACGCAAGTGCTTCCACACAAGTGTGTGGTTCCTCATTTAAATAAGAATTTTATATCCCATTATGCTTAGGGTCATGTATAGAATGCTGGGAAGGACATTATTTGGACTACCATGGCTATGCCCCCATTGGGAAGATAATGCCTCCATCCACAGGACACGAGTTGTCACTGAATGGTTTGATATGCAGGAAAATGATGTAAACCATATGACATGGCTGTGTCCGTCACCAGATCTCAACCCAATTGAACACTTATGGGAGATTCTGGAGTGGTGATTGAGACAGCATTTTCTACCACCATCAACAAAACACCAAATTATAGAATTTCACGTGGAAGAATGGTGTCGCATCCTTGCAATAGAGTTCCAGACACTTGTAGAATATATGCTCAGGTGCATTGAAGCTGTTCTGGCTTGTGGTGGCCCAATGCCTCATTGTGACACTTTATGTGGATGTTTCCTTTATTTTGGCAGTTACCAGTAGCTCAGAGAAGAACTGGGCAAATTCGATTATGCTGAACCGCGGGGCAACGGTCTATGGCTGGCGCCCTTCTCAAATCGAACAGTCAGCATGGTGCATCGTCCACGAAGATACATCTCTTTCCCATAATATATATATATATACAGTATATACACACACACGTATATATTTGAATTTTCAAAATAGTTTTTATTGGGAAGGCAAATCATGCGTTTTTATCAAACACAATCACTTTTGCATGTGAAAACACAGAAAATCATACTCATTCTCCACGTGCTTAATTATGTCACTTTTGTTTTGAGCTGATTTCATCATGGGCTTTAAACGGGGCACCTGGCTCACGCCCGGGTGGCAGCCCGGTTCCTAAACGAAGGCAATCAACATTCACTGTGTGCAAAACACGCCCATCCAGGCGCCCGGGACAGATTAATCGAATCCCCTCACTTTCTCACAAACTTCACGCCAAATTTGGTCATATGTCTCAGTTCCAGGTCATGCCTGGAACTGGAATTGGGGGCTTAACCAGGGGCACGTTCAGTAGGACAATGTTTTGGAACTGTTATAAGTAATGTTAGGCTATCTATAACAAATGTGCTTCTTGGACATGGAGAACAAGGAATCATGTTGGCTCTACTGATGGCATTTCCTATCTGCAACGTTCGACAACGTTTGGCTAATGATCTTGGCCCAGATGTGTGTGGATAAGTGGTGGAAGCTGTTTGAAGGTATGGGGAGGCATCGTCTGCTGAAACAGTTTCCATCAGGTCCAGAGTTTCAGCAATAGTTGCTCAAATTAGTCTACACTAAAGCCAAAACTATCACCATCTACTGGCAGTGGTTAATCCCTACCACAGACATGTGAACTCCTTTTCTTTCCTAGATTCCTTTTCTCATTTCCTAGCTGCCTTTCCTTCCCTCTCTACTGGCCATGGTTAATCCCTACCACAGACATGTGAACTCCTTTTCTTTCCTAGATTCCTTTTCTCATTTCCTAGCTGCCTTTCCTTCCCTCTCTACTGGCCATGGTTAATCCCTACCATATTCATGTGAATGCCTCCTTTTCTTTCCTATATTCCTTTCCTTGCCTAGCTCCATTTATTTCCCTCCTTTCCTCACCCCCACCCTGATTTCTTCATTATTATTGTTTATTAAGATAACCTATATTAAATACAACACCAGCATGATTTTGTTTAATTTGAAAGATTTAGGAAAATGTTGTTTTGAAGCTAATTTCATGCAATTCTATGTAGTTTACAAGTCTCATGACATCTTAGGTAGGCTATTTAATGATGATGATAATAAGGAAAATAAAGTCTTGACCCAATATCCCCCGCCAAAAATGTTGATGCATGCCAGCAAAGCCACAACACTAAACAATACATTAATTGCACTATAACGGTGACAAGCAGTGCCCACAAACTGTTGGCACAACTTTATGTAGGCCCTAACAGCAGAGCTTTCTTTTCAGCACCATGGAGTGAATCCTTACCACCACTACACCTGGCTATCAGCGGAGCCTTGTCTGGCAGCGAAACAGATTATTCAGCCTCATTTCCTGCCTTTTTAAAAATGGTTGACTTCCTTAAACAAATCTGGTTTCTACTGACAATTGAGATGAACAAACTGTGGCAGAAGGGGACGATGAGCGAATAAGAGGCGATCCGTAATTTCGAATAAGACAATGAGCGAGCAAAGACGGACGTAGTCACTATAACTATTTACTCAGCACTTTTGAAATGTACAGCGTCAAAATTCAGAACATGGGCCATTCTTACAGTATTCTACCCGTACACCAAGTCAGAACCGTAGGATAAATAAAGGGATCAGATAAGCAGACAATGAAATTTCTCTAAAACAGGCTATAGGCTTCATGTACACCACCAAGTCGGAACAATAGGCTAAGTTATGAAGGGGGAAGGGACCAAATTATTAGGGTGAGGCACATGGGCTACGAACAGCTTACTACACAACATACACTTAGTATTACTTTCTTAGCTACAGTATACATATCTCCCTGGTGTATTAAATAATGTATGCAGCAGCATACAATACATTTTTGGACTCACCTTGTTGTGCTGAGCTCACTTGAACAGGAAGGTGGCGCAGTGGTCCTTCTTGTGGGCACATTTTGTCAAACTTTGTCATCTTTTACTGAATTTATGGTGCTGTCAAAACAAGTGGGAACTCTGAAAAAAAACAAAGTCAAATCATGACGTCAGTGATGTTCAGGTCGATGCTCTAGAAAGAGGCCGAGGTCCCAACTTGGAATTCCGAGTTGGATGACCGTTCAAAACGTATTTTCCCGGTCGGTGCTAATATTTTTCAGTTTCCAGTTGTCTTGAACTCACTGAAGTCTGAGATTTCCCAGTTCTGAGTTTCCAGTTTTGAATGCGGCAGAAATCATGCTGGATTGACAGCATGGCCAATGTATTCAACCTTTTCTGGCCCTTGGTGTTGCATGTGAATGTTTATCCTTTTAAGCTTGGAAAAGAGACCCTTAAACCCAGACTTAGATCACACACTCTCTCCACTGAATAGCAGGCTAGTGATTGCTTTGCAACGCTTGCAGTTAGCCACTGATTCCTTCCAAATCCTTCATTGTTGAATTGGCATTTTACAATTTGTTGTCTAATAGCTTGCTACCTAAGATTGTGAAAGTATGACGTTGACATGATCAGTCCACTCAAAGTTACGGTAGATTCAGTGCCTTCGAAAAGTATTCAGACCCCTTGACTTTTTCCAAATATTCTTAGGTCACAGCCTTATTCTAAAATAGTTCCCCCCCCTCATCAATCTACACACAACACCATATAATGACAAAGCAAAAACAGGTTAAGAATTTTTGCTAATTTATATATTTTTAAAAATGGCAATATCACATGTAGACAAGTAATCAGACTCTTTACTCAGTACTTTGTTGAAGCACCTTTGGCAGCGATTACAGACTTGAGTCGTCTTGTGTATGATGCACTACTGTTCCACTGTATGTCATAAGGTGAATGCACCAATTTGTAAGTCGCTCTGGATAAGAGCGTCTGCTAAATGACTTAAATGTAATGTAAATGACGCTACAAGCTTGGCACACATGTATTTGGGGAGTTTCTCCCATTCTTCTCTGCAGATCCTCTCAAGCTCTGTCAGGTTGGATGGGGGATGGGCTTGGGAGAGATGGGAGATGAAGGTTGAAAGTCATGCGATACACAACCCAACCAAGCCGCACTGCTTCTTAACACAGCGCGCATCCAACCCAGAAGCCAGCCGCACCAATGTGTTCGGAGGAAACACTATGCACCTGGCGCCCGGCCCGCCACAGGAGTCGCTGGTGCGAAATGAGACAAGGATGTCCCTACCGGCCAAACCCTCCCTAACCCAGACGACGCTAGGCCAATTGTGCGTCGCCCCACGGACCTCCCAATCGCGGCCGGTTGCGACAGAGCCTGGGCGCGAACCCAGAGTCTCTGGTGGCACATTAAGATATTTTTACTTTTGCTGAAGTATGAATTGAGTATTGGGTACTTTTTCCACCACAGCCGATAGCAGCACTTGATTTTTTGAGCTCTCCCTGTAAATTTGGCAGTGATGTATAGTGTCCCAATGACTGACAGAACACTGAGCCAGTCACGGTACAACTAGATAATATTACCAACCCCTACGCTCTGTTTTTCCGCTGGCTGCCCCAGCACCCCAGAAAGCACTGAGCTAGGCTGAAACACCTGCCTTACTCAAGAAAGCAAAAAAGTGACCATATTTGTATCCGGCTTAATTTACTCAACTTCTTTTAAAAACTAATATGTGACACGTATTAATGCCAAAGTAATATACACAAAAACACGAAGGTTCGCCACTGAACTAATTAGACATATTCTATTCATGCAGATGCTGGAATACCTACATGCAGGAACGCCCCTAATTGCTAGCCACAATCACACACAATTGGTAATTCAGGGGATTTGTGTATGGACTGCTGCAATACTGGAATCCGACCAGTTGGTGGCGTCTCTTTTGTTTGTCTTGCTCTTTGGAAATGGTGTGATTTCCATACACAACCACCACTTTATGGGAGAGGAGGACTTGCTACTGGATTTAGGTGGGTGGAAAACAACATAATATGGATCATCGGCCTGAAGGCTACAGCTAAATACATGAACATATTCATGCACTCAGAAATGTGGATTAATCGAGGAATGCGAGGGAGTATGGGACAATGGAATCTCACCCTATGGAATTCAGCAGTTTGATCACATGAAGCGAGTTGTTTGGGAAGGAGAGACGTCGCCTGCATCTACCTATTAAACTAAGCCGAATCGAATGGACTGTATTTTGAGAGCAAGACATCCAAGTTGATTGTACAAGTAATAGGATACTGGATATATCTTTACATTCCAGAGGGGTAACTGGCCATTTGATGCTAGCTAGCCAATGCATTTGAGTGGCAGACTAGTTTAGCTAGTTCTCCATTGCTGCTCGCCATTGCTCCCTGTCGCGTCGGCGTCATAGCCGATGAGAACGCTCTTGTGTCCAATCACAGTTTTCACGTGATGTCGCGGATGGCTTTTGGCCTCTATCAGAATTAGCTTGTTAGTAGCCTGCCAGCCATTATTTGCTTATCACAACAAAATATTCTCTACAACAGTGAGTGTTGCAGAAAGAGACTCCACTTGTTGGCAAAAGCAAGTGTTTAATTTGCATCAAAACAATATTTAGTTAGCTATATAGCAATAATATCCATCGTTATGGCTAACGTTAACTAGTTAGCAAGCTAGCCAACTTGATGTAAAGGGCAAGCTAGCGCGCTGTTAGCTGGGTAGGTTCTTAACGTTATGTAATGCTGGATATAAATAACATTAGCCAACTAGTCGCTTGTGGTGGATATATTTGTTCTTTCACTATTGGGAAAGTTTATCGGGAGCATTTACCTGCAACGTTCACTGACCAGTCAACGTTAGCTAGCTTGTTAGGGAGCTAGCCCTTACATCGTAGTTCACTTTGCATTACTAGATATTGTAGCATTAAACAGGCTCCAGTGTACAGCTACAGTTAGTGTTGCAGTGGAAAGTCCAGTCAGGTCAGAAGGTATCCTGTTTACAGCGGATATCCACATCTTAGTCAATTTAGGAACACTTAGGTAATCATGCTGCACCAATGCATGCCATTCGAATATACTTTTTTGTGCATTTTAAATGTTGCACGAACTCGCATTTTAGAACAGTTCACAGCACCACATCGAACATTGGCCAAGTTTTAACACAAGATAAAGGGACGTCTAGTCGAACATCATCACGTGCACGGAGATCATGTACTGTTCTTCCAAGAGCCACACCAGTAAACTAGCCTCAATGACTCTGTAACTAAATTTAGTTCGCAAGGGATGGAAACCAATTTACTGAGCATAATGCGAGTACAGTTGTCTACCTGACTTTACTTGGATTGGAAGTATCAACATAATAATCTGGAGGGAATCTTTATCTATATAAATATTACTTAGATTTGAATGAGTTTAAGCTAATGTTGGGATACTAGTGGAAATGCATATGCATTGTAATTAATTCGAATGTTTATTAGCTATTATCTCAGAAAACAAATACAATAGGACAGGAGCTGTTGACAAACAGGCATTACTCTTGTCACTAAGACATTTGATGACAACGTTATTGTGCAAGCTATCACTTCCTGGTAGGACTGGAAACACAGTCAAACAAGATACTCTTTACTTTTGTATTGATTTGCTTGTTGTTGGTATCGCTATGTAGTTACACTTTGTCTTAAGACTAAATGAAAATAACACTGTAGATATTGCACAGTCAGTGGTGCCTGAATTTAATGTATTTTGCTTTGAGATATCACACAATTTAAAGTCCCCCACCAGCTATTTCTTTTTTACTTTTGCTGTCACGCTAGCTTGTTCTAACACTGTTTCAATTCGCCGGGAGCGCTGTTTCAAAGGTCTACTGTAAGATACTTGAAGATTGCCTATGACAAAATGAGGAATATGCACCGAGTGCTCTCTGAAAGGAATAAGCTCCCCACTAGCTGACGTGAGGAGTTGTAACTTTTGGACATAACTGGCAGGCAGCAGCAGCACTGTGGAACTCTGTACAAAGAAACTTGAAGAGAAAAGGAGATGGTCACCCTGCTGTGACATCATTGGACTGGAGGAGAGGACACGGACACGCTCGAGCCGTCTGCAGCCATGAGTCTCCGCCCCCCCACCTCAACACTGGACAGGTAGGACTGACTGCTGATGATGGTGCTACTGACAGATGGGTCAATCTGTTTTATTTCCTTGTTTTCTCTGGTCCTCTCTCCTTGTCTCTTTCTCAAAACGCAATTGGATGAGAAGATCAGAGGGGAGGGAGCTCCAATGCGCTTTGAGAAGGAGACAAGTGGGGAGGATGTAAGTAATCATGGAAGTACTGTGTCAAGAAAAGTATGTGAACCCTTGCATAAATTGGTCATCAAATTTGATCTGATCTTCATTGAAGTCACAACAATAGACAAACAGTGTGCTTACAATAATTTGTGTGTTATTAGTTTATTTTTCTTGTCTATATTGAAGACATAATTTAAACATTCACAGTGTAGGTTGGAAAAAGTATGTGAACCCCTAGGCTAATGACTTCTCCAAAAGTTAATTGGAGTCAGGAGTCCGCTAACCTGGAGTCCAATCAATGAGACGAGATTGGAGATGTTGGTTAGAGCTGTCTTGCCCTGTAAACACTCACAAAATGAGAGTTGGCTATTCACAAGAAGCATTGCCTGATGTGAACCATGCCTCGAATAAACGTGATCTCAGTAGACCTAATATGAAGAATTGTTGACTTGCATGAAGCTGGAAAGGGTTACAAAAGCATCTCTAAAAGCCTTGATGTTCATCAGTCCACGGTAAGACAAATTGCCATCAAATGGAGAAAGTTCAGCAGTGTTGCTACTCTCCCTAGGAGTGGCCGTTCCTGCAAAGATGACTGCAAGAGCACAGCGCAGAATGCTCAATGAGGTTAAGAAGAATCCTGGAGTGTCAGCTGACACTAAAGACTTACAGAAATCTCTGGAACATGCTACCATCTCTGACAAGTCTACGATACGTAAAACACTAAACAACAATGGTGTTCGTGGGAGGACACCACAGTTCACTGCTCTCCAGTCACTGCTGCACGTCTGAAGTTTGCAAAAGAGCGCCTGGATGTTCCACAGCGCTACTGGCAAATTATTCTGTGGACAGATGGAACTACAGATGAGTTGTTTTGGAAGGAACACACAAAACTATGCACAGAGAAAAAAAAAGGCACAGCACACCAATATCAAAACCTCATCCCAACTGTAAAGTATGGTGAAGGGAGCGTCATGGAGGGCCTGGACAGCCTGCTATCATCGATGGAAAAATGAACTCCGAAGTTTATCAAGACATTTGCAGGAGAATGTTAGCCTATCTGTCTGCCAATTGAAGCTCAACAGAAGCTGGGTGACGCAACAGACAACGACTCAAAACACAGAAGTAAATCAACAACAGAATGGCTTCAACCCGATTTGAGATGCTATGGTATGACCTCAAGACAGCAGTTCACATCAGACTTCCCAAGAATATTGCATAACTGAAACAGTTTTGTAAAGAGGAATGGTCCAAAAATCCTCCTGACCGTTGGGCGGGTCTGATCTGCAACTATTGCTGCCAAAGGAGGGCCAACCAGTTTTTAAATCCAAGGGTGCACATACTTTTCCCACCTTCCACTGTGAATGTTTACACGGTGTGTTCAATCAAGACATGAAAATGTATTATTAGTTTAAGCAGACTGTTTGTCTATTGTTGTGACCTAGATGAAGATCCGATCAAAGTTTATGACCAATTGGTTCACATACTTATTCTTGCCACTGTACAATTGATTCTCCTGATGTCTTCTTGCTAGACATGCAGTCAGTGACTTATGTTCAAAGATCTACTAGCTTTAGCCTATTGCTTCTACCAGGCCGCATTACCGCATGTTGGATGTTGTACTAAGTTGTGATCCCCTGAGCGTACCTTTCCGTACAGGGCTATTCTCAACTATGGAGGAGCTGTAATCACATTTGATTCACTGGTTACATTTGATGTGGTATCCTTTGACTCACTGTCCTATTGTATTTGTATACTGTATGTGTTTGCATGCATGCATGCATGTCTGTCTGTCTGTTCATGTGTACCTCTCTTTTTTTCCCCTTTTCCTCCTTTCACTTTTGCTATCTCTGTGTCCACTTCCTGTGTCATGTGACAGTGGCGCAGCCATTAAGAAACACTCTCATCTGCCCAGGTAGGCTGGCTGTCTAATAAGAGCCCATGTTGGTGGTTAATGTAGATCTGCAGTTGGAACGCTGCTAATCTCGTCCACCTGCCGGCTCTCTCGCTGTCTAACCGTCTGGTTTCACAGCGCCTCAGAATGGAACTTGAATGAAAGCCTATGGCTGAGCTCTCAGTCCAACATCTAGCATAACCCTTAGATCAGGGTTCCCCCAACAAGCAACCTGTGTGCCGAATTTGGCCCGCGGGTGATTTTTATTTGGCCCATAAGTTTTCTGGGCAAAAGAAACTTAACTATTTTACAATTGTTGGACCTAATAGACTGTGTTAATAAAAAGAGAAAAAAAAACAGCAAATCATCTCCAAGTGATTTTAATTTTGGAAGTCTGTTCCAAAGTATTCCAACGCATAATAGAAATATATGTGATCGTATACAAATATTATCAAGGTTTGAAATGATTGTTTTAGTCAAATATTATATCTGTTTTGGCTTCTTGCGGTCAATTTGCAGCCTACAAATTATTTGTCATCATGTTCTGCCCCCCCGACCACCCACTCAAGTACAAAATTGGCCCTTCGCTGAATCTAGTTGATGATCCCTGCCTTAGATGAAACTTCCCTCTACATTGTGGACATCAGAGCACGAGCAGCGCAAGTGATTTAAACAAAGAATTGAGTTCGTAAAAGTCCCGTCTAATACAACTTTAGCAAGCTCGCTTCCGATTTTTCTTTTTTTACCCACACCACTTTCAAGTTCCACTTTGAAGCACAGTTTTACCAGCCTGGGGAGGAGGTTCAGAACGCTGCTACAGCAGGCTTCCTTTCTTGGTGTCATCAAACTTTACGTACTCTTTAACTCTCCTTGTTTTTCTGTCAGTGCTCGTCTACTTTTTACTCTCCTACTTTTATTCTTAACAACCTTTCCTTTTCTCTCTTGGTCCCTTCTTCTCTGGCTTCTCGCTTTCAGCCCTTTTGCTGCTTGGTGAGTTTTCTGCTCAGTTTATGCTTGAGCTGTAAGAAATGCTGAAAGGCAAACTAAGCACAGATTCCAGCTCGCCCACGTTCCACCCCCCCTTCCACAGGATCTCTCCTCCTACCTCTGGCACTCTCTCCATCTAACTACACCTGGTCTCCTCTGCCTGTATCTCTGGCTCTTTTACAGTACATTTTTCCTCAATACCTCACATCCTCTCTCTTCGCCTCCTTTTCAAAATGCGTTGGAGAAGAAGGTCTGAGCGACACAGCATTTTGGACATTCTCCAAAACGCTTGAGAAGGAGTCAAGGAGATGGGATCCAGGGAAAGGCGACTTGAGATGCAGCCGCTGTGTCCCATACACTCCTCTTTACTCTCTCCTCGTTCCTTCTTCACCACCTGCCAGAATTCCTCCCTCCCTCTCCTTCTCCCCAGCCATCCCAGTGTGATCCTGATTGATTAATCCTTCCATCGTGTAGCACCCTATTTGTGTCTCACGTTTCTCTTGTCCTGCCTTTCCCTCCAGGCTCAGCAGCCTGACGATAGGAGACTCGGAGCGCAAGACCTCCAGCGGCCAGCAGAGGGAGCCTCTGGCCGACTTCCCCACTGAGAGCACAGGTACATGGGTTTTATAGCACAGATAGATCTTCCCCTCCCTCCTTCACTCCATCTCACCTCCCCCCTCCCTCCTCTCTCTCCTTCTCTCAGGTCAAGGTCTGGTTCAGAGATGTGTGGTTGTACAGAAGGACCAGCTAGGGTTCGGCTTCACTGTGTGTGGCGAGAGGATCAAGCTGGTGCAGAATGTTCGACCAGGTCAGAACCGTCTAGAACCAACACGTACATTTCTACACGTCTTTTCTAATGCTTCCTGGACAGTCTGTCATATGTCACTCATATCTCTCCATGCAGGTGGCGCAGCGGTCAAGGCAGGGGTCCACGAGGGAGACAGAATCATAAAGGTTACTCCTCGTTTCAAACTTTTACCGCGGAGTGAGTGCTCCTCTCTCTTTCTTATCCTCTCTCCATCCCTCCATCTCAGGTCAATGGCTCGCTGGTGTCGTCCATGTCTCATCAGGAAGTGGTGAAGCTCATCAAGTGTGAGTGTCACTGGTCACTATAACGTTGGTGGCGACGCCTCTGCTTAGGATGACTTCATTTGTGAAATGTGTTCAGGAGTAGTAATATGTCTTGTCACTTCCTGTCTTCTCTCTGTTGCGCTTTCACGCTCTATCGCTCTCGTGTACTCTTTCCTTCCAGCTGGGACATATGTTGCTCTAACTCTTCAAGGACCGCCCCTTCAGCAGCTGCCCTCCCCCTACATCCCCTCCCCACTGACCTCTTACCCAATCAGCGGACGTCACTGGGAGGAGAAGCCCCGCCTCCACCACCTCCACCCCTCTCCCCCGGACTGACCAGCAACCCCTCCCAAAGGGTCACCAAACCACTGCAGGTGAGTTCCCTCACCATACCTTAACCGTCACCATAATACTTAAACACTGGCTGGTAGGCTAAACCTGACGATTTCTGTGACCGTATGATCAAGCGATGTTGCGTAACATGGGTCAAATGACAATGAGTTGAATAACACTGCATTTTCTCTCTTCCTCCTCTGTCATTTTGTGTGTGTGTGTTAGAACCTAGACGTACAGAAACACGCCACTCAGATCCTCAGGAACATGCTGGAACAGGGAGAGGCTGAGCTTCAGGTAACGGCTACGTACAGGGTTGCAAAATTCCGGTAACTTTCCCCAAACTTCCGGGTTTTCCAGAAATCTTGGGTTGGAAGATTCCCGGAATCAGTAGGTAATAAGCAGGATCCGGAATCCTTTGGGGAAATGTTGCTACTCCAAACAGTCAAACACACTTAGAATGGATACTTTTCGGTCATCTGGAATATAGAAATGCAATATATAGAACGGATATGTCTATCTCAAAATGTTGTGCCCCACTGAATATGCAATGGAAAGGACACACTGCTTATGAAAGTAGCCCTTTTATTCAGACCAATAATCATTGGGGGGGGGTTCTCATCACTGACCAATCAGTGCCTCTGATAATGTCACTTTGACCAATTCCGCAGGACTTGATGGAGGAACTGTTACTGAACCCCTCCCCATCCCTGGAGGAGCGAATCGAAAGTGCCAAGCGGCGGGCCCAACAAGTCAGGGTTAAAATCCAGCAAGATCTGGTGAGATACCTGTGTGCATGACAACAGACTCTTAACACCAGTCCTCTAAACCTGTCAGTACCTAATAATACCTATCTATTACGTTGTCATTACCGCAGTTTAACATCTTTGTTGTTTCTCTGTCTCTCAAGGATGGAACTCGATTGGAATCTGTGACCAGCTATGTGGTAGCAGGAGAAGGTTTCTATGGGATTTTGTTTGTCCATAATTCTTGTGGGTTTTTTTTGTGTGAGAAAAATTGATGTACTGTCTTGATGTTTCTGCAGGTCGGTTGTCGGGGGATTCAAGTGAAGGAGACTTTGAGGTAAGTAATGTAGGCGCTCATCCTTTTCTTTATGACTGATTTAGCGAGAGAGAATCCCAGAGAGAGAGAAAGTGAATGAGGAAGAGAGATATGGTCCTTTTCACTCCTCCTCCCTCAGGCCTGTGAGAGCCCCCACTCCTCCCCCTCCACCTCCTCCTTCAGGACCCCCCTCTACCGGAGACAGGGCTCCGACACACACACCTTCTCCGACTCGGTGAGACCAAGCAACACGCGTTGCGCGCACACACCGATTCCGTGAGAACACACACACTTGCAGATACCTGTAGTCTACCCTTTGTTGAGGTGAACAATGTCTCCTACACACAAAAACACATGCCAGTACTATTTGCCTCGTATCATCATGTGTCTCTTGTCAGGCTGGGAAGGCTCAGATCATTGGCCCAGAGGAAGAGGAGGAAGAGGACGACAGCTATCCGCTCAATGAGGTGAGATGGTCCTCATCAGAAAACATCACTCACCTCATCTAACTACCCTGCGTCTCACGTAGCTATGTTTAACTGTGTTCATCTCCTTCTCCCCCCAGATGGACGGCCCATTTCAAGACATAGAACTTCTCAAGTCGCGACCAGCCCACATGACCGTGTTCATGAGATACCTCTTCAGCCAGCTACTGGATCCCAACCCGCTGGTCAGTGCTTTGACCTTGAATACTGTTATTTACTGTAGTTTGATATATTTTACATGGGAATTAATCTAGTGTGTGTGTCTTTACAACAGCTGTTCTACCTGTCGGTGGAGGTCTACCTGGGCTCCAGCCCTAAAGACGCCCGTGCCCTCGCCCCACAGATCTGCTCCCACTTCCTGGACCCTGATGCTGTATGTTTCTCATTGGTTCAATTAATGAATCTCATTCAGTTCGACCAGGGCCTGTAGGTATCAAGCATCTCAAAGTGGGAGTGCTAATTTAGGATCAGTTTGGACTTTTGGATCATAATTAATTAAATGCCATGGATCGGGGGGGGATTGTAAAGAAAGCTTGAACTCGTCTATGTAATGGCTCCTTAAATGTTTGTTTTTTTCTTTTGCAGCCGTTGAAAATCAGAGTACGAGAAGAATACCTGTCCGATATAGGTAAGTTACTCTCAACATAGGTCAACAGTTGTTACACTGTTTGGGCAATCTGTGCTATGAATGCACTGTGTTGTGTTATTCGGTTAGTCTTACTGTCTAGTGTTGTTGCCCTGTCCCAGAGAGTCGACTCCATGCCCAGGAGGACATCAGGGGACCTCTTTCTGAGCTCCAACAGCAGGTGCTGCCTGACATTCAGGACCAAATACAGGATTACAGGTACTGCCTAGTTGAGTAGTGTGTGTGTGTATATGAAACCGTAGGTGAGGCTTGTGGTAAAATGCAGAAAATGGCTGTGTGTGTTAATTGCGTGTGTGTTGTGTTTGTGTAACCTATGTTGTGTGTGCAGGAGTAAGCAGATGATGGGTCTGGGTTCTCTGTTTGGAGAGGGAGACCTGCAGCAGCTGGATGGAGACCCAGCCAAGGAGAGGCTAGTGGTGGACAGACAGGTCACTGCTCTCTGGGAAATACTGTGAGTTGGAACGTCTACCGATTTTTTTTATATGATACGTAAAGTATATCTTATAAGGGCCAGGTACTGTGAGTTGGAGTTTGAAGTACTGGATATTCAGTATATACATACAGTGTGGTCTGACATTATTGCCACCATTGATGAAGATGAGCAAAAATGACTGTGTAAAAGAAGTCGGCTACTATTGTCTGCTCAAAAGGAGGTTATTTTCTGCTTGCGCGTTCTCATTTCGACGCCAAACCCACCGCTGATGTGAGTGGCCAAACAGCTCTATTTTCATGTCATCCAACACTTGTAAGTGGACGTGGATTGGAACCAGTGCTTTGGTCAGATGACATGAAAATGAAGCTCTTTGGCCACACACACCAGCAATGGGTTCGGTGAGAACGCGCGAGCAGAAAATAACCTCGCGTCTACTGTAAAAAAAAAATGGTGGTGGATCTTGTTTTGACCTGTGGTTTGAATTGAAGAGGGCTGTCCATGAGCGCAGACGAAGGATATCAAAGATCTGGAAGGTTTCTCTATGAAGGAATGGTGTAAGATCCCTCTCATTGTGTTCTCCAGCGCATAAAACATTTTCTAAAAAGTCTGTGTCCTTGCACGGGGAGGTATGAAAGGTATTGAAAACAGGGATGTCAATCATTTTAGACCCCACTGTATATTAAGTGTATGTCAGGGCCACAAGCTTTTCAGGGCCACTTTTTAAATAGCAATATGACTACTGTCACGGTAGGGGATTTTGCTATTGGACCGTTGAGAGTGATGCAAGTCGTCTCACTCAAGTTCTCGTGCCACCCGGCTAACAGGTGACTCACAGGTCCGCCGTACTGACCTGGTTATGTATCCTGCCCTTTTATTCTGAGATTAGCCCTGTGTGATGCCGTTAGGCTTGTTTCAGGATCTTAGATCATATCAATCAGACTTAGAGTACCTCTTGTTTTACTTTCACTTTCCTTTTGTATGCTCTTATATCTAGACTCACACAAGCTATACCTTGGTTACGATTTACAGTCTATGTCCGTCGACTAATACTACTTGAATATTAATATAGAGGATACCTGTTACAATAAAATGATTATTCTGCCCAAACCGTTATATTGTCTTTAGTGTAGAAACTAGTCTTTGTTTCCCTAGATTGGGAGTGTCAGAGGTGTTCTCTCCCCTAGGGTTTTGGGGCTAGTTTATACTTTTTATTCAATGTTTTGCAATTCACACAGTTGTACACGTTATTCCAGTTTCTTTTTGGTCCTTAATCTATAACATGAACAATCATCAAAACACTTGAACTCTTAATGCCTCGTACATATATTACAACAAGCGGTTAATTACCTTAGCGTAGGCTGACCTGGTTGGTTCCCAAAGAGTATGTTCTTCAACTCACAATATCTCTGTAGGTTTTATCCAATCACTCAGTATCTGTTCCTCCTACTAGAAGTTTGTACTATGATTGGCTGAATCTTGTTAAAAGGCTGTGTCGAGATCAAGACCCTTGGTAACACCACTGATGCTGTGTATCTACTCCAGTTACGGGGTGGATTTATTAAGGAGTGTACGGGGTGGTTGTCTCTATTCGTCTCTTTACAAAATCCAGGAGTCAAAAGTTACAATTGTTCTAGAGTATGAAAGTCAGATATTATCTTTTGGGATGATGATGAGGATAGGTTGAACTATCACACGCTGCCTGTCAGTGATAAGTTGAGTAGATCTATCATGCCTTTCCATTGTGAGGTGGCAGTGCTACTAGTTTCAGTGCTTCGGGTGGCTGTGTCGTGAGGTGGCAGTGCTACTAGTTTCAGTGCTTCGGGTGGCTGTGTCGTGAGGTGGCAGTGCTACTTGTTTCAGTGCTTCGGGTGGCTGTGTCGTGAGGTGGCAGTGCTACTAGTTTCAGTGCTTCTGGTGGCTGTGTCATGAGGTGGCAGTGATACTAGTTTCAGTACTTCTGGTGGCTGTGTCTATGCATCATCTAAACCCAAATCTTCCATCAAGTTCACCCAGGGTGAGGTGTCCTCAAAGCTCTTTTTTTTTTGTGCTCTTGCGTCACTACTATGATAACTTCAAACAATACGAAGGATGATACGGTGTTGCGCTTACCTTTTTTTCTTGATTATTCAATGTCAGCAAAGCACAACAGCAACTACAGTGGGACACACTGTTTGTAACCATCAGAGCACTGAACCCGGCGGTTGCCAAGCAACGGGTCAGCAGTTGTAGCCGCCCGGTGGCCAATAAAACGGTATTGGAGCGCATGACTGTGAGTCCGCCAGCTCAACCTCTCACTGCACCGTACCAAAGGGCAGTGTGTGATCACTGGGCGCTTCAGCAGGCTAGCCATGGCCGCCTAGCCACATGATGCTTTAAAACACACCCGCCCACTCCCATCACATGACTCACTGCTAGCAGGTAGACACTCAACGGGACGCCTTGATTTTTCTCAGGGAGGATTTATTTTTGATCACCTTGTTTTACTGGGCCGAGACTCTTTGGAAATAATCCCCAGATCTAATAAAAATCCATTTTTTCTATTTTTATTTTGTGTGGAAGGCCAAAAGGGCGTGCGATTTAGAATAAGCTAATGGTTCTTTTTCTGTGTGTTGCAGCTCGAAGCACGAAGAGGAGAGCAGGTAATTAAAGCCGGCGCGCGTGTGTTTGCTGGAGCATGACCGACTCTCAATACTACTCTTTTCGGCATGGAGATGCCTCTACTCAATTCTGTCGTTCTCGCTTTTTTCGCTCTCCCTTCTTCTCTTCCCATCCCTCTTTCTCACTCTCTCTTGCTCTCTCTCTACTCCCCTTTCTTTGTATCTTTCTTCTCCCCCTTTCTCCCCCTCCCCTTCTACCTTTTTTCTTTCCTTTTTCCTTTTCTCTCTACCCCTTCTACCTTTGCCCCTCTTTTTCCTTCCCTCTCCCTCCCCTCTTCAGTTCTCGTCTAGCCTCTGCGGTGCTGCTGTACCTCCGTCACTCAGGCATAAAGCTGAGGGACTCCAGGGTGTTCCCAGGCCTCAGCACTGAGAAGGAGAAGTGGCTCTCCTTCTTTCCCAAGACCAAGAAGGTAAGGAGGGGAGGAGGCAGGACTCTTGTCCTACCACCGACGCATGGATTTGTAATTCTCTTATCAGTCGTATTTATTGAAACATCAAAGCTATTTGGGCTATTTTGAATTGGCAGAGCATGTAGTCCATAAGCTACAAACTTGAGGTAATGATCAACCGAGAGGTCTCACGTGTTCGGTCTAATTCCTCTGTCTTACCGTTCATCGTTATAGGGTATGAAACGTTGTGTTGGAGTTTTGCTTCGACGCCAGTTTATCCAATTTTCCAGTGGTGTTCTTTTGTTCATGTTTACTACAGCTGAGCAGTTCAAAGAAAGAGAAGGATGGAGAGGACAGGAAGAGAAACCCCATCCTGAAGTATATCGGCAAGCCCAGGAGCACCTCTCAGTCCAGTAAATATATATACACACACACACTTCTTGTTCTCATCTAACAGTATAATTGAATTCCATTGACTTCATCCTTTGTTTTCAGTCTTATTGATTTGTTGTAGAGGATTTAAAATGATTGTTCTGATTTCATTGTTTTTTTTTTTTGGTTTCACTTTGATTTTTCAGCCTTCCATGTCCCCTTGTCTCCCACTGAAGGTATATAATTTATGTATTTTTATTTATAATTTTAGGTCTTTCCTTTTTAATGCATTTTTTTCTTCAGTGTTTTCTAAGCTCTTTTTTAAAGCGTTAATATAAAGTGCCTCCAGAAAGTATTCACGCTCCTTGACTTTTTCCAAATGTTGTGGGATTCAAATGGTTCAATTGCCATTTTTTTGGGAGGGGGGGGGGTCAACATTCTACAAAAAAAATACTCTGTCAAAGTGGAAGAAAAAATTCTAGCATTTGTAAAAAAAAATAGCATTATCTTGATTACATAAGTGTTCAACCCCCCGAGTCAATACGTGTCAGACTCACATTTGGCAGCGATTACAGCTGTGAGTCTTTCTGGGTAAGTCAACATTTGCCCTTTGTTTTAATTCATTTCAAATTTCTTCAAGTTCTGTCAAATTGCTTGTTGATCATTGCTAGACAACCATTTTCAGGTCTTGACAGATTTTCAAGCGGATTCAATAATATACTTCATATTTTCTGAAGGCACTGCATAATAACAAATGCCATTTAGCAGACGCTTTTATCCAAAGCGACTTAGTCATGCGTTCATACATCATTTACTGTTATCGCTTTGCTCTCTGTAGTCTAAGCTGGGTATCTGTAAAGCACAACTGCCGAGTTACACTGAGTGTACAAAACATTAACACCTGCTCTTTCCCTAACATAGACCTCCCAGATAAAAGCAATGATCCCTTATTGGTGTCGCTTGTTAAATCCACCTTGATCAGTGTCGATGAAGGAGAGGAGACGGGTTAAAGAAGAATTTTTAAGCCTCGAGACAATTGAGACATGGATTGTGTGTGTGTGTGTGTGTCCTATTCACAGGGTGACTGGGCCAAACAAAATATTGAAGTGCCACTTTGAACGGGTTATGGTAATAGGTGCACCGGTTTGTGTGAATAACCATATAACATTGCTGGGTTTCCCGTGTGTATCAAGAAAGGTCCACCACCCAAAGGACATCCAGCCAACTTCACACAACTGTGGGAGGCAATGGAGTCATCGTGGGCCAGCATCCCTTTGGAATGCTTTCGACAGCTTGTAGAGTCCATGCACTGACCAATTAAGGCTGTTAGGAAGGTGTTCTTAATGTTTTGTACACTCGGTGTATGTCGTTTTTATACATTTACGTTTGATTGATTGATGTTCTATTTGCCTGTTCTCTGTGCGTCTCCTCTCCTCAGTGCGCCCGGGCAGTGTGAGGAACATCATCCAGCAGTTTGAGAACCACACAGAGATCCCCGGGGAAGAGGGGGCCGAGGGAGACCCTCCGAGGCTGTCCTCCAGCAGCCTGGGAGAGGACAGCATGGACAGGTAACAGAGGGAGGGAGAGAGAGAGTGTGTGTGTGTGTGTCTCGACCCTTGTGCAAAATTCTTAGTGTGTTCAAACCCGTGCATGTGTTTGATTCGTGTCTCTCCCTCTCTCAGCCCCACGGTGTCGATGCGTCTGGCTCGTAGTGAGTCTCTGAAGGCGCAGGGGGAGGGGCGTCGGCGGGGCGGGTCCTCGGGGGCGGAGACAGTCCCTCGGTCCCGTAGCGACGTGGACATGGAGGACTGTGGAGAGGAGAGTGAAGGGCCGGGCCTGAGACCCTTACACCACAGCACCTCCTCTGCCTCCAGTAGCTCAGCACGGTGAGACTACAACACACACCCAATCCAAGATCTGGAGCATGCACACTGCTCAAACACACACACCCTTAGAACTATGAATCCCACACTCCTTTGGAACTATGAATCCCACACTCCTTTGGAACTATGAATCCCACACTCCTTTGGAACTATGAATCCCACACTCCTTTGGAACTATGAATCCCACACTCCTTTGGAACTATGAATCCCACACTCCTTTGGAACTATGAATCCCACACTCCTTTGGAACTATGAATCCCACACTCCTTTGGAACTATGAATCCCACACTCCTTTGGAACTATGAATCCCACACTCCTTTGGAACTATGAATCCCACACTCCTTTGGAACTATGAATCCCACACTCCTAGAGACTGGTTGAGCAGCAGCATTGAATATATAGAAAATCTGTGTGTTGTTCTCCTCAGATCCTGCGAGAACCCCACCCCTCCGTACACCCCTCGGTCTTCCAGAAGAAAGTAAGTTAACCTTACTACTCTAATGTGTTAAGCTTTGCTGAGGGACTTGCAAGTGTATTCAATATCTGTGCGCGTGCGTATTTGTGTGTAGGAGTGTGGAGTTCCCGGTGGCCTTGCTCCCTGACGCCCCAGCCCTAGAGGAGGACGTGGTGGACAGTCACAACTGGCAGGAGACTGTGGCCCCGCAGGTCCTGGCTACTCTCTGTCCCCGAGAGGTGGACAGCAGGCTGTCATCTATGGTAAAATATATATATTTTTTAAACACTGATTGACCAGGCTTTGTCTAGAAACAGAGGAATGTGCAAGGCTGAGAGTAACACGTGACATTGCTATACATCTATAACTGGGCCTGTAACCTCTAAAGACCACTGTCTATCAGATTAGTTAACACGTGAAATCACCCCATATCTATATATATATATATATATATATATATATATATATATATACACACACAACACGTAAGCCTTGTCCTCTCTAAAGATGGCTGCGAAAAGCCCAAAGGGATTCTATCAGACACCCGCCTCTATGGGACTGTTATTTCAGAAGGAAATTAGAGGAGAGGGTTATATTTACACCCCTTTTTAGTCTGGTCTTTCTACCCCCCTTCCTTTATCAGAGTTGCTGACGACGGAGGCGTCTCACCTGCGTACACTCAGGGTGTTGGATCAGGTGTTCTTCCAGAAGATGAGGTGTGTTCTGAGCTCTGACGAGCTGGCCTGCATCTTCCCCAACCTGCCTCAGGTCTACGAGCTCCACGGTCAGTCACTGTGTATGTCTGTGCGTGTTTCTCAATCCTGCCGATATGTATCCAAGCAATGTGGATTTGAAGTTCTGATAAGGCCACGTCGCATGAAAGGGGTCCTCCCTTTGAGTGGCTTTGCTGTGTAAATGTCACGTTTAAATGGTTTTAGTTGGTGCAATGTTGCAGCATTGCCTTTGAGTGTCATTCTGTCTCATTGATACTTATGCTCAATGTTGATTCAATGTAGTTATTGTTTTTTGGTCAATGTTGCTCCAATGTTGTTTTTGTTGTGTTACAGCGAGTCTGTGCGAAGCCATGAAGAAGAGACGAGAATCTCCCATCGTTCAGGGCATCGGCGACATCATGCTGGCCAGGGTGAGTTTAACTAACCATGTCATCCCATCTCGCTCTCTTAAATATATATATATATCCCCCCCAATCTTCGTCAGTGAGATGGATTGTGTTCATCGAATATCCAGTTCTTACACAAAGTGATTTTTCTCATAGGTTATAGGTAGGATTGCTGGAAGCATTCAACTTTTACCAGTCAACTACAAAGCATTTTGGTATCTTCGTTTTTTAAATGTCATTTATCACAAGACCCCTAGTGGCCCCTTTGGGAACCTCATATTATCACCGGTGTCTAACTCTGGCCCTCTGTGTGGTCTTATTACATGTAAAATAGAATAAAATGAATGACAACGCTGTAGATCATTATCCTAAATATAAACCAACTTAGTGAATACCGTTGGTGTTTAATATGAGGGTTTCGGCATGAAATATCCTTTTTTATTTTACTATGTGAATATGTATTTGTTGTCAGTGTTTTTTTGCGACAAACTGGTGGCAGTTGTGGAGAAAGTCAGTAGTTGGAGGAGTTTGAAAATAATGCCATTGTTGATGAGATGCTTTTTTTCATGAGTCTTTTTTCCCCCTCTGGAACCATTTGGTCCATCTACTAGAAACTCATGGACAATATGGACACAGATATAAGAAATGAATACTATATATGAATGTGTTTTAATTTATTCCATTATAAATGACCATAGATTGACATAACGTTTCTATTCATTAGCAAAATCACAGAAGATGCCGGCAACTTACCGGTAGCTTTGCAACCCTAATTATGGGGTCGGGTTTTAAATGCAAAGGCGTTTTTACTATCATATCGCATTTAGCCCTCCCGTCAGCCCTGACAATGGTATGCTATTTCCCCCCACTTCCAACAGCGATTAGCCTACAGGTGCGCACCAATGGAAGGTCCACAAAACCTGGCATAGATCAATGCAAAACTCACTGGAATTTTATTTATTTATATATATATATATATTTATTTTTTTTACCTAATCAGTTCTATGATGACGAACATCAGACTTCTCTTTCACTGTTGCTTTTAGCCTAGGCTACTGTTAAGCCAAATACTGTCGGAATAGCACCCTGAAATGGCGCGCTGTCTGCGGTTGTGGCACCTAGCATCATTCTGATTGGTATATAAAGTAGAGCTTTTTTGTTTTTCCTAAATGTATTTACTGTATGAATATCTGAGGGAGAAAAAATGGCTGATAACTTCAAATGCCCATTCCTAGATTTGAAGACTTTGCTATTGCTAATACCTGCCAGATAGATTTAAATCAGAGAAAGAAAAAAAAAATGTCTAGGGATGATTGTGGTGTATTTTGAATGGGGCGTCGGTGTGTACCTTTCTGGTAGTTTGAGGGCGTGGCGGGGGAGGAGTTTCAGGAGCAGGCGTCCCACCTGTGCAGTCAGCAGTCTCAGGCCCTGGAGCTCATCAAGAACAAACAGCGCAAAGACCCCCGTTTCGCACACATCATCCAGGTAACACGCGCGCACACAGTTGCAATGGCTTCTCGGCTCATGGATTGATTTGATTGATGTATTGGGTGATGGATGTGTTAACAGGAGTGTGAGGCCAGTCCTCACTGTAGGAGGCTGCAGCTGAAGGACCTGCTGGTGTCTGAGACGCAGAGACTCACCAAGTACCCTCTGCTACTGGACAACATCCTCAAACACACAGAGGGTAAGTAGGATAGGTTTCTACCACACAGACAGACGTCCCAGTGGAGAGTGTATGGTGATTTGGAAACCTTGTTTGTTTTGATGAAAGGCTTTCAGTAACTGCTCACTCACGTAATAGCTAACTAGAAGTAGACCGGTAGCTACTAGCTATTGACTCAAACTTTGGCTATGGTGTTTTAGCTTATTTGATGTCACTTGGAATAACGTCCTTCTCTTCCCCTAGCCGGTTCCACAGACCTCCCTCCTCTCCAACAGGCTCAAGCCTGTTGCCGGGGGATATTGCAGGCCGTCAACGAGGTTGTCAGGGAGACGGAACACCGGCAGCGGCTCAACCAATACCAGCGCAGGTTGGACCCCACGCCACAGTTCAAGGTACTGCCCAATTTGATCTTGTTAATTTTTCCTTATCCTACATTCCTCTCAAAGTTGAGATTTTTCCTCCAACACATAAGGTGTACCCAAACGTGCTTCAGTCCAGCTTAAACAAAAAAGGGAATCAGGTGCTCGACTGAGGGACTTGAAAATCCCCAAAACATCCCTTACCCCAGGACAATTCAACGGGCGACCCTCCAGGAGGATAAAGATAAATAGAATAAAGACTTCCGCGAAGATCTGAAATATTTAGTCGAGTAATTTAACCTGGGTTAAGGAATGTTTTTTTTTTTTTTGACATACCCAACGATATTGTTATGGTGATGCTGATGTCTACCATTTTGTCTTCTGTCTCTCCTCTCAGAGTCTGGACCTGACCAGTAAGAGAATGATCCATGAGGGTCCTCTCACCTGGAAAGTCAGTAAAGACAAAACCTTGGGTAAGAAAAGCCCACCACACCCCACAATGAGTCACATTTACATTACATTTACATTTAAGTCATTTAGCAGACGCTCTTATCCAGAGCGACTTACAAATTGGTGCATTCACCTTATGACCTCCAGTGGAACAAACCTCATACAGTCTCTAGTCAAAGCCCCTTGTTATTGTAGTCGACACTTTAAAAATGTTTTTGTTTTTTTATCACTCTAATAAGCCCCACTGGTCTCTTTTGGGTTGCAAACGTTCTACAAACCTTGCATCCAATTCCCACCAGGTTTTTGTTAGCATTGTTCCCGGAAGGTTCTAACCACGTGGTTCTGTTTCTCCCTGCCGCTCCCAGAGATCCAGGCGCTGCTGTTGTCAGACCTTCTGGTGTTGCTCCAGAGAGGTCCAGACGACCGGCTGCTGCTGCGCTGCCCGTCCCGCTTTCTGGGGGGGGGAGGTGGGGGTAGCGGGGATACCAAGGCCTCCTTCAGCCCCGTGGTCCAGCTAGACTCACTGCTGGTGCGCTCTGTGGCCACAGGTAAGAGGTCAGGGGTTATGGGAGGCCGTGTGGAGTAGTCAGTGGTTGGGCTTAGATGTAACCACCAGTTTTCCGTTAATGGTGTAACAACACTGTAATAGACATCTGTAATAGCAGAACGTACGATCTCAATGCTTTTGTTTAATGATGAAATAATGATCATTACATAGTATTCATGGTTGAGTGATGCCTCTTTGATAATGCAGACCTTTAATGAGATGCCAAAAAAAACTGTGATTGCTTTTTGAATGATTTGACAGCTGTCACTCATCATGTGCCATTCCTTCCTCAGATAACAAGGCCCTGTACGTCATTAGCACAACAGAGCAACAGATATACGAGCTGGTAGCAGGGACGTCCTCAGAGAAAAACATGTGAGCACATCTAGACCAGCTATATCTATACTAGGACTATTATAGTCCACCAGTTTTATAGACAAGAGTTGTCATCATTAGCATTTTAACTAATGCATTTTGCTTATCACATGGAAAAGCTTTGTTTCTTAAGTCTTATTTATTTTCACAGCTGGAAGGACCAACTTGAAAAGACCATCTCATTGGCTGCTGGCTCCTCACCTTCGACCAATAACAGATCCACACCTATTTTGTGAGTATCCCTAAGCTGATCTGTTTCTATCAATTACCATTGAAAAGATGGCATTGTAGTCTATTCACTATGTTGGTCCTAAACAAAACTGCCCAGACTAAATTCACTCTCTCACTCAGCTCCCCAAGTCTTGGTAATGCTTCCCCTGTCTCAACTGGCAGCCATGTCTACCAATCAGGTAAGAGAGATTGTGTCTGACAGGGAACATACATATGTTTTGGAGTAGATCATATTTATATTGAGTACATTCCTATACAGTAATATTCTATCATTCTCTGTCATTCACCATATTGATTATCTTTAATATCCCTAGACGACTCGATGACGGAGCAGGCAGTTTCAATGGGGACAAACTCTCCTAACGATGAGGACAATGAGCTCACGCCCACCACACCAACAGCGCAATCAGGGGCTTTCCTCCACATTGAGGGACGGGACTATGTCAAGAAGCAGATTGGAGTGGCTGAGGCAGCTCTTGAAGACGGTGAGACTGAAAGAGAGACCTTTTGACTTGAACATATACTTTTGCGTCACTAGAATATGTTTGTTTGATAATCAACTGTCGACTTATTAATTTCCTCTTTCTGTCTCAGTGGAGATACTAAAGCGGCTGATTTTCCACAACTTTGAGGAAGTTGGGTGGAGTCACGACTCGGACGGAACGCCCACAAACGAGACAGACAATGAGAGGAGCCCGCTCAATGACAGACAGAGACTGGCGTCCTCTGATACTCTTCTCAGTGCCAGTCCCAGCCAATTGGAGGCTGAGCATTCCGAAGCCCCGCCCTCGGAGGTGGGGTCCCCCAGTGTACATGTTGTGAGGAAAGGTAATGGGGACAGAAGGTGTAGACAACAACCTAATAACTTTGGCTGTTTTGGTTAAATGACTGCTTGTTTGTTGGTGCCTACTGTGGTCAAATCAAGTCTGACTCCACTACGGCTGTCCCCGACCCCAAAAAAATCTTGGTCAACCTAGTTGTCTGTTCTTTCGACCAATTAATTGGTTGAAATTTTAAAACGTGTATTTTTACATATAGACACAACCTGTGTTTTTTAATCAAATCAACTATATGTACTGAGCTTGTCGGATGCTTTAAGGACACTTTGATTTAAATAATTAAGACACACAAATGACTGGAGGGAGCCAGAGATAAATTTAGCCTAACCAGAAGAAGACAAAAAAACAGTCCGACTTTGTTTACTTGCTGTTTTGAGGTAAAGAAAAAAATACTTTGAGAAGTTCTACAGTGGTGGTCAGTTAAGACAATCAGAAATACTATCAGATCCCCAATAGGGCACAATTATAGACCTACATTTGTGCGCAGGCCAGGTAGCCTATGCCTTTTTCTGTGTATAATCAGGTGCGTGTCCAAAATGGAACGAAATAAACCAAAACTCACAAGTATAGACTAGGTAGTGCGGTCCGCAAACAACGTGCCCAGCAACGTGTCCACTCCGACAATGAAAACGGTAAAAGACTGTAGTAATAATGTATTGAATTTATGAACAGAAATTACCATAACCAAACAAACATTGATGGTAATTAACAGTAAATGTACTACTGGTGATACTGGTTCTCTATCCCCGCGGCCTCCAATGGATTAGTCCACTGAGACAGGCGTGAATCAGACGGGTGTCTCATGCCAGAAAACATAAATATTTTTTTAAATATTCGAACTAAATGGGGTCAGCCCTAGACTCCACTGAATGACCACTGAATGCCTCTAATTGTTTGATAATACACACTCCTTTCTCTTGGCATGTTCCCGAAGCTCTGTGTGATTCAACTGGTCGGGTGCACTTCTGATCTTTCTTTCTGCCTCTTTCCACAACTCTGTTTTGCTTTTCGCCTCCTTCTTCTCACGCCCTCGTACAATATCACATCTCCCTCACTTGCACTCAAACTCTCACCCCCATAACACTACCATGCTCCCCTACACATAAATGTATACTGTCTGACACACACACACACACACACTCTTTCACGCCATCTGTCCTCTTATGCACAGCTGTGGTTGCGGGCTCTCCTTCTATCCCTGATGACATCACTGATGTCAACCTCCACTCCGACCAATCACCTGAGCCGAGAGGCGGGGCCAGTGTACGGGGTAATGCTCCAGTAGACAGTCCAGTTGTCCTTTTCAAACCTATCTTCCATTTAGGTCCCTGGCTCTCTGAGAATGTTTGTGATTACTACACCAGGCTCGTGTCCAGAGAACAGTTTAGAAACACAGATTGTTTGGTTCTACCTAAATTTAGTTTTTCTATTTTGAAGCGTTTTCCAATTCATACCAACTGACCAAGCACACCGGCCAGATACTATAACATTTCACAGCTCTACTGTCAATTCACCATGAAGATTGACGATCGCCTTTAATTCCACTGTGCTGTAGGAAACGTGTTCTACCTGGTGATGCCTACAGAGCAGGGAGACGGACTGCTGGATGAGAGTCACACAGATGAGGTCATTGATCCCCCCACCCTGACCTCCACCGAACTTCCTGATCTGGACCAGGAAGTGATGTCATCAAACATTAAGCATCATGAGGAAGAAGGGCAGGTCTCTTCCACCCTGTCTGCTGGCAAACAATTGGAGCCAGGAAATCTGAGGCGGGAGGGAGGGCTTGGCCAATCACAAAAGGTCCTCCAGAGCTATGTGATCAAACACGTGGATGAGATTTTCCACACAATCGAGGAGCTGATGAGCAAGCTGCACCAGCTGAGGGTAAGGTGTTTAAACACACACAGATGTGACATGCTATTACGTGAGAAACAGGAGAATCCACTCACTCACCCACTCACAATTTAGAACCCAGAGTTGAATATACATTTTGACATTATTTCCATGCTAACTATTACTTGTTATTTTCTCCCCCCATAACCCCAACAGGACATCGAGACAGCTCATCACCAGCTGCTGAAAACACTAAGAGAGCCGCCTGTCAATCAGGAGTCAGATGATCTCCCTCGCAACCAGGTAACCGTCGTCAGGACGCCGTCTCTGGACCGGAACCCAGGGGATGGTGAGTTCAGCGGTCAAGGATCATTCCCACCATGTGTTGAAAGATATGGTCTGGATACAACCTTTTCACAAAGGCATTTCTCAAACCTTGAAATTCAATGGGGGCAGTTCTTGTTGTTTTTGTTTGGGTTTAAATCAATTCTCTGAGTTCTGTTATTGATAATCCTCTCACTCTCTCTGTTTCTATTTGTCCGTCCAGCAGAGCCAGCTAAGCCTGAGATCCTCTCCACTGGATTCTAAAGATGTTATCTCAATGAGGAATTCTTAAGACTCATTCACCCCTGCTCTGCCGTAGACATACGCACATACACACTGATGGACTGGGACCCCAGCCTTTACCCCCTACCCCACGTCTCACACCCCTAACCCTCAGCCCAATCCTAGCATACACTGCTCGTAGGAGCAGGATCCAGGAAGTACTGTGATGTCTTTGGTGTTGCCCTGGGCGACCAGGAAGTGATGCAGGACTGATGGCCCCGGCCCCCTGACATCGAAGGATCTGCCCCCAACACGGGTTCAAGGTGAACTCTGACCTCTGTGGAGCCAGAGGGAGTCCAGGGATGAGAGGATGGACAGATGAAGGACAATAAAAGGAAGAGACTGAAAAGTAGAGAACAAGTGATGGAAATGTGTGAAGAAGCAAATAGATCATAATGAAAGTGGAGAGTGGGCAGAATCTAAATTGCCAAGGAATAATGCCATGGATGAGATGTTGGGTGGAAGTAAGGTTGGTTACATTTGAAGGAGAAGTTAGTATACTTTGAACAAAGTAGTGATGGTTCAAGGGAGAGAGTTGAGAAGTGACAGATGAACAGGACAACGTAAGGACCCTAGCACTTTACCCACAATACATCATCTGTCGCGTATCCATACTCCACAACGGATTGGATTAGTGAGGGACTGGAAACTGGACAGATCACCGGCTCCATTGTGAGTCAAAGCTGCACCTTGTTTGAGCCAAGATGGTAGTTCATTACTACTGGTTGCTTTACAGTATGCCTGCCATGGAGGCCAATCGAAGAACGGTGTGTGTGTATGCGTGCACACACACACTGAACCAAAATATAAACGCAACATGCAACAATTTCAAAGATTTTAGTGAGTTAC
Organism: Oncorhynchus nerka; assembly: GCF_034236695.1. Classification (NCBI taxonomy): domain Eukaryota; kingdom Metazoa; phylum Chordata; class Actinopteri; order Salmoniformes; family Salmonidae; genus Oncorhynchus; species Oncorhynchus nerka. The sequence continues at coordinate 45,184,402 of NC_088403.1, read as the reverse complement.
AGTTAGAATATCAGTCAATTGAAATAAATTCATTAGGCACTAATCTATGGATTTCACATGACTGGGAATAGAGATATGCATCTGTTGGTCAAAAAAAACAATCAGTATCTGGTGTGACCACCATTTGCCTCATGCAGCTCAACACATCTCCTTCGCATTGAGTTGATCAGGCTGTTGGTTGTGGCCTGTGGAATGTTATCCAACTCCTCTTCGATGGCTGTGCGAAGTTGCTGGGTATTGGCGGGAACTGGAACAAGCTGTCATACACGCTGATCCAGACCATCCCAAACATGCTCATTGGGTGATATGTCTGGTGAGTATGCAGGACATGGAAGAACAGAGACATTTTCAGCTTCCAGGAATTGTATACAGATCCTTGCGTCATGGGGCCATGCATTATAATGCTGAAACATGAGGTGATGGCAGATGATGAATGGGCACGACAATGGGCCTCAGGATCTCGTCACGGTATCTCTGTGCATTCAAATTGCCATCGATTAAAATGCAATTGTGTTCGTTGTCCGTAGCGTATGCCTGCCCATACCAAAAAACCCACCGCCACCATGGGGCACTCTGTTCACAATGTTGGCATCAGCAAACCGCTCGCCCACATGTCTGCCATCTGCCCGGTACAGTTGAAACTGGGATTCATCCGGGGAGAGCATACTTCTTCAGCTTGCCAGTGGCCATCGAAGGTGAGCATTTGCCCGCTGAAGTCGGTTACGACGCCGAACTGCAGTCAGGTCAAGACCCTGTTGAGGACCACGAGCATGCAGATGAGCTTCCCTGAGACGGTGATTACACATGATGATCTGCGGTTGGATGTACTGCCAAATTCTCTAAAATGACATTTGAGGCGGCTTATGGTAGAACAATTAACATTAAATTATCTGGCAGCATTTCTGGCGGACATTCCTACAGTGAGCATGCCAATTGCGCGCTCCTTCAACTTGAGACATTTGTGGCATTTGTGTTGTCAAAACTGAACATTTTAGAGTGGCCTTTTATTGTCTCCAGCACAAGGTGCACCTGTGTAATGATCATGCTGTTTAATCAGCTTCTTGATCTGTGACACCTGTCAGGTGAATGGATTATCTTGGCAAAGGAGAAATGCTCACTAACATGGATGTAAACCCATTTTGTGCCCCAAATTTGAGAGAAATAAGATTTTTGTGCATTTGGAACATTTCTGGGATTTTTTATTTCAGCTCATGAAACATGGGACCAACACTTCACATGTTGCGTTTTATATTTTTGTTTATATATGTTCAGGTTTATTGCCCTGGGCCCAGAGGAAGGAATGGGTCATAAAGAGTAAAGATATCAACATACACAAGCATCATTCATCCACAATATTCTTAATGTTATGAGAAATGTACGTTTTGTAATCACACATGAAGAAAGAGGTGTGTTTTGTTTTGGGAAAACCAAGATGGTGGCCGGTCGGGTCAGTCAGTCCTGTGTCTCTACAGCTGCTATGCTACAGGATGGGTTGTCTGTAGCGGCGACATATTAAGGGTTACAACACTAGTACTGCACTGTTCTCTACTGAATGGCTGTCGTCTTTTGCACCACTACTCCTAGACATACAGGGATCACTACTACGAAAAAGGAAACTTGTTCAATGAATACCCAGATGTCTAACATGTCGTCATTTTTTTTCCCTAAAGAATGCTCTACTGTATTGGGTGTGTACAATACTGTAAATTCCCCTCTTCCCTACTATACCGTGAGTAGTATTTACCGTATTGTCACACCAAAACATGAAGGGATGGTTGTTTATACCAAGTAGCATACGTTTGAACTGAGAGACCCTCGGCACAGACATGTATTTATTGGGAGAGGAAGTCTGTTAACCCTATGTAATCCCTTGTTCAAGTGTGTAATCAGCAGCATACAATGTGTGTGTGTGTGTGTGACACCACAGTGTGTAATGGGATTTCTGAGGGGATGCAGTGTTTTCAGTTTAACTTGGCATGGTGGACAATTCCAGACTATTTTCTCATACATTTTCTTACTTTCTAACTTTTCTATTCGTCCATCTCTCCATTCACTTACCCTCTTGAGAAGCATTTTTTTCAGTCTACATCTTTGTACTTTCTACCTCTTCTTTTTAGTGTCTTTTAAGGTTTTTCATACTGGGGTTCGTCTGTCAGAAGTCTGAGTTTGTGTACGCACCTCGCTCATACAGAGGTTAGAACTGATGTTTCTTCCCTTTGTCAAACGTTGCACAGCAAACTTGCTGCACAGTGCAAACTACTGTATGCATACAGAGGTCTTTAACGATCCTTTCTCTTGTTTAAATCTTGTTCACTCATGTAATATAGAAATCACAACCTTGTTTTATATGGGAATCTTTTTTTTCTGTAAAGCCTTAGTCCTTTCTTTTGATTTGATTTTTGTAGATTCGATCAAAACAAGATGTAAGTTATTTTCTCTCCCCTGTTTTTTAGAAAAAGGTGAGATTGTTAGCTGCACAGAAGGAAAATGAACATGTGTTTTGTGACATTAAAAAGAACTTGTTTTGAAAGTCCTAGACCGGAACTTGAGTCCTAACTCTCCCTGGCTGATGTGAAAAATAAACTTATTCTGCCTTGAACATATATATATAGATCCTGACCAAATGCAGCTACCCCAAAGCATATTTATTCATACATTTTATATCCAATATTGAGTCTACAGATATATCGGGCCTATTTCGCTCGAGCTCAATGCCCGTATTGAAGTCGACCACTTTGAGGAGAAACGTCCAGGTAGAGATAGATCACAGTGAGCGGCAGCCCTAGTAACTAACTGGTGTGACCTGGAAAAACCTGCCCCCGAACCGAGTGAGGCAGAGGACATTCGTTTAGTGGCCTACACTCATTTTTATAGGAATCAGTAAGCCAAGTATTAAACTTTGGGGCTAGGAAAGATTATATTCAATATGAGAAATCCTAACTGATCTGTCTCCAAGGGCCATGACATGATTGGTGCATCTCAATTGTATTTCCTTGACTCTTGTGTCCTTTCTCCTCGCTTCTTTCTAAAAATTGGAGGAAATGACCCAAGGGAAGGAACCTCTGACTTTGACCTCCAATGTGCTTTGAGAAGGAGGTGAGAAGAGTACACAAGGAAACAATTGAGATTCACCTGTAAATTCCACACACTGCTACGCATGCTCTGGGCCACGTTCACTGGGGCAGTTAACAAGCCCGTCACCGTCTGGCCAAATATCCCAAATCCGTTACATTGAAGAGCCTGGAAGTTGAATTAATTCAGAGTTGTAGCTAGTATTTGGGTCTTAGACCTGATTTTGGGGCACAGCCTACATGGAATAGGCTTGTATCTGTTAGGTTTGTTAAATTCGGGGAGCATCTACCGGTCAGAGTTAGCTTTGTATGAAACAGACGGTTTAGGGAGGATTATGCATTTGTAGTAGATCTGTTCTGGGACAAACTGCTGTTCTGTGATCGTCCTTCGTAAAGACGAGAACGGGGCAGGATTACACCATGGTCCTGCCCTCGTCGACGAGAGAAAGTAGAGGTGAGTGTCTGGGAACAGGGGGAGGGGAGCGGGTGGAGTGGAGGCGGAGCACCGTTGGGGACTTTGGCGAGTGGAGGGAGGCCATTGATTTTTAGGGTTGGAAAGCAAAGAGTACTTTTGAATGGAGGAAAGACGAATCTGGATCTTAGTTATCCAGAAAGACTGACTGTGTAACCGTTTCCATACGCGGAAACAGAAACCAATCGGGAAACTGGCTGAATATTCCAAACCACGAGGGACCGTGTAACGCAGTTTAGCCCTTTTGGCGAACAATTGTCCCAAACCCGGCGACGTGTTCTGTCGTTACAAGGGACCACAGAACAGGAGTGCAAGAAATTTGATCTCCTAAGAACTGAACATTTTGAATTTATATCAGTTGCCCGATAAAGCCTACACTTTGATTATCTTTATGGATTGTATTCTGTGATTTAACGGGATACAAAAGCATTGCGTCTCTGTGGAGAGCTGCCTCGCGCACCCCTCTCGGTGATGAATGACTGTATTCACACGCGCAGCGGGGCTTCCACCAAAGAACAGATGCAGAAACCGAGAATGGATGCGGCTCATGGCTTTTGTATAGCCTGGATGATTTTCAGTTGAATACATTATATTGTATATGAAGAGGAATCAAGTTACAAACCTTTCCTACCTGAATGATGTATTTGGAAAAGAAACTGAATTAGGATACATCGCCGCCGCCTGATTTGAGTCACTGTTTAGGGTTTTCTTTGTGTCGAGATTTTTAGGCTACGATTCACGTTCACCCATTTGGGTATCACATTTTGAAAAGAAAGGTAAGCTTTCTGAACAGCTTGGAGTCTTTTTATTTATTTATTCTAAAATAGTTTTCCTTTCTCCGTGGCAGGTTTGTCATTCACAGCCTCTCTATTCAAAGCACTCTGGGACCGTTCATTTCCCCATTCATTTCCTTCGATTGCTGGCCGATTGTTTATCATTAATGAATAGGTGGCATTGATGGTTAGGATATTTGGTCAATTTATTAGAAAATGTCATTAGAACATTATCCGTTGACATTGCCGCAGTATCTGTTAACCATTATGGCTTGATGATAGCCACTTGCAGTTTAGTCCGATAAATTAAACTCCGATTTGAATCCATTGAGTTTGAGTTTGCATGTCTCTAGGCAACAACATGATGAAGTATCTTACTTGTCACCCAAATTGCACTTTTACTCATGTGTGCCACATATAGCACAGGTATAAAACTGGCTAATAACAGTTTATGTTGATGAATGTGAGCATGCTGACGGTTTTTCGTCCAGACTATTAACAAATCCCCTAAAAATCTGTATTGGCAACCCACATATCCGTGCTGCTGCATGGGCGTGAGACGTTTTACATTGTTTCAAGTCTGCTCGCACAAACACACCTTCACCGACAAACGTAGCAAATATTTTGCGGGAAAAAGGCTATTCTGACCCATTTTTAAACATATCTGCGCGTTTGAGTTGCATGCGTCTCATTGTTGGAATGAGACCGGTTCGTAATGGATAGGCCCCATGAAGCCTGTGGCTCGATTAGTTGAGTTACACTGGGCTAAGGCGCCGCCACGCTCTAGCGCTTTGCTGCGCCTCCGAGGCTTTCATCGAGGCCTGTGGAAGGGAGGAGAGCCCCCGGCATTTCGACAGCAGTGCCACTAGGGGCTATAACTTTTACAGCCTATTATGAAGTCGCAGGTGCCTTTTGAGTTTCCAGATGGAATACCCAGAACATTTGTGTGTTGCCTAAATTGGAGTCCTACAGTTAAATGGTTGCAGTGGACTGCAATGGAATTAAAGGAACACACATTTATTCTACCACACACACTAGTCACACAAACTAGGGGTTTACAGTGCCTTCCACAGTATTCACTCCCCTTGACTTACTCTACATTTTGTTGTGATGCAGCCTGAATTCAACAATTTACTACATCTTTTTTTCTCACCCATCTAAACACAATGACTAAGTGAAAACATATTTTTAGAATTTTTTGCAAATGTATCGCAAAATAAATATGTAATTTACATAAGCATTCAAAGCATTCATAAGCATTCAAACCCCTGAGTCAATAATGTTAGAATCACATTTGCCAGCTTTTGCAGTGGTGAGAATTTTTGGGTAAGTCTCCAAGAGCTTTCCACACCTGGATTTTGCAACATTTGTACAGTCTGAAAAAATGATTCAAGCTCTGTCAAATTGGTTGTTGATCATTGCCAAACAGCCATTTTAAAGTCTTGCCATACTTTTTCAAGCCAATTTAAGTCAAAACTATAAACAGGCCACTCGAACATTCAATGTCGGCTAGGTAAGCAACTCCAATGGATATTTGGCCATGTGTTTTAGGTTATTGTCCTGCTGAAAGGGGGATTTGTCTCCGAAAGTCTGTTGGAAAGTAGACTGATCCAGGTTTTCCTCTAGGATTTTGCTACGGTCTATTCCGTTTCTTTTTATCCTGAAAACACTCCCAGGTTCTTGCAGATGACAAACACGCCCATAACATGATGCAGCCATCACCATGCTTGAAAATATGAAGAGTGGTACTCATTGATGTGTTGTGTTGGATTTGCACAAACATAACACTTTGTTGTGAGGACAAAAAATGTATGGAGTAAAAAGTACATTTTCTTTAGGAATGTAGTAAAAGTTGTCAAAAATATAAATGGTAAAGTACAGATATCCCAAAAAACTAAAGTACTACTTAAGTAAAGTATTTTTACTTAAGTACTTTACACCACTGCCTGGTTCAGTTTATCAACCAGCTAATTATTAGAATCAGGTGTGCTAGATTAGGGTTGGAGAGAGAATCTACAGGACTGTTGCTCTCCAGTAACAGGGTTGAGCCCTGCTCTACAGGCTTCCTTCTTTTCACTCTGTCATTTAGGTTAGTATTGTGGAGTATCTACAATATTGTTGATCCACCCTCAGTTTTCTCCTATTACGGCCATTAAATTCTCTGTTTTTAAAGTCATCATTGACCTCATGGTGAAATCCCTGAGCGGTTTCCTTCCTCTGCGACAACTGAGTTAGGAAGGACGCCTGTATTTCTGTACTGACTGGGTGTATTGCTAAATCATCCAAAGGGTAATTAATAACTTCACCATGCGTAATGGGATATTGATCTACCAATATCCCTTTTTTTGTGTGGTATTGGAAAACATCCCTGGTCTTTGTGGTTGAATCTGTGTTTGAAATGTACTCATTTACATTTTACATTTAAGTCATTTAGCAGACGCTCTTATCCAGAGCGACTTACAAATTGGTGCATTCACCTTATGACCTCCAGTGGAACAGTAGTGCATCTAAATCTTTTCAGGGGGAGGGGGGGGTGAGAGGGATTACTTTATCCTATCCTAGGTATTCCTTAAAGAGGTGGGGTTTCAGGTGTCTCCGGAAGGTGGTGATTGACTCCGCTGTCCTGGCGTCGTGAGGGAGTTTGTTCCACCATTGGGGGGCCAGAGCAGCGAACAGTTTTGACTGGGCTGAGCGGGAACTGTACTTCCTCAGTGGTAGGGAGGCGAGCAGGCCAGAGGTGGATGAACGACTCCGGGACCTTACTTGTGAGTGTGGGGTACAAAGATGAGGGAGTAATTTAAAAAGAACGTTAAACACAATTATTACACACAGTGAGTCCATTCAACTTATTGTGTGACTTGTTAAGCAAATTTGTGTGCATTTTCTTAGTACTAACAGTGGAATGTAAATAGAAATGAAATATATCAGTGTCTGAAACATTAAGTTCTAAGTGTGTGTGCGTGGGGGGGGGGTTGTCTCGGGTTAACTGATGGAGAATAATAGGTCATGTAATATCCCCACTAATCTATACAACACACACTCATGACCACACCTCCACACATCAACCACAATTAGTGCCCTGCTGCTTGTGAAACAATGCCAGCTACTGTAATTACTGTGTGTGTGAAAGAGAGGACAGATTTGGAAAAGGCTTATTTGCCTTTTGCAAATCTGAGTTGGATGAGTCATTGAATAAACCAAGCTGAAGGGAGTCAAACTACTTTTAGCAGTGATTCACATAGAAAATAAAGTCAAGAAAGAAGACAGGATGGTGATAGTCCGAGCTGACAGTGGACGACATCTTAACATGACTTCTTACCATATCTATGGTCCAGTACAGAGGGTGAACTCCGATTGAACCCACACTGTAAACCCCAATGTGATACCATTACTCAAAACTTTTGAGGAAACCCGTTGCACTTCATATATCTGAGTACAGCTACTTAATTTTTTTTTTAGTAATCATTACTCAAACTGATTTGTTAGTGATAGAGACATGGTTGTTGAATGTATTTATTTCCAGTTCTGTGCCCTTCACAAAGTGAGGTCCTAGGGGAATGTTATCTTTATAATTAAACTCTTTATGACAATACATTACATATCTTGTACGGCCTTATTTTGAAGCCTAGCTTTACCCTAATACAGTGGCCTGAAACTCGTGGTTTACAGGCCACATCAGCCCTGCAAGTAGGGTTGCAAAAGTCCTGTAATTTAACCAAAATTCCCAGATGTGTGGAAAACCTTTGAAAATGTACCCACATTTTGCAACCTTATCTGCAAGTTGCATTATGTGGACTTGCCAAGTGATGTGTAATTCCTATTGGAATCCAGCCAGAGTTAAGATTTCCAACAATTTACATTTTTATTCACCCGCAACCTGCATTCATAATGTCTGCCAGCGTTAGGAACAGTGTGAGGAGAATACCTAAGCCATTTAAACTGGAATGACCATTCCAGTAAGTGGTGCTAAAAATCGAACTAAATGATTGGATTCGTTTATAAACATTTACTTATCTTTGTGTAGCATACAATTAATCAGTTAATCACCCAATGTACATGCAAAAACACGTATTATAAACAGTTCCAAAAAATCTACCTGCAGTAGAGCATCCTGGGGGTTAATATGATTTGTTATAGTAACTTTTAAAAAATAGAGTTGTGACTTCTCATTTAGTTTTGAGTCAGTACCACAACCATTTTAAGTAATAATGACTTTTCATTATTAGAAGTATTTGAGTTAAAAATGCCTTAGGTTTTCATCAGCAATGATGATCTTTGCCAATAGTTTTAACTTGGTCAGTGCTATACAGGATACTTTGGACATCCTTAACCCTAACCATAATCCTTACCTTAACCAATTTAAATGGTGTAGGGGCGTCCCAAGGATTGCGGCTAGCACAGACTGTTTTAAATTGAGTTTAAAGGAGGATAGCCGACATTGCTATTAGCTTACTCTCTCTAACACAGTTAATAACCAAAAAGTAGTTAACTTCTTGACATCGTTACCTCTCCTGTTTTCTATATAGCTGTCCTGGTGAATTTGGTGAGACCTTTACTTCCGTGAGCTACTCAGGCTCTCTCAAAAGAGGCCTAATTCCCCAGTAAATGTTAAATGGCCATATATATTTTTTTCTGTCGGTTTCATTCTTATTCAGCTATTTCATTCATTGTTACGGCACCTGGGCAAACAGTTGGTGTTTCTGCAAACGTCCTCATTTTGTTGTCATCGTTCTTTAAATGATTTAGCCTTCTCGGCCTCTAGAAGCCATGTATAGAATTCTAGCTAATGTCATTGGCATTTGTATGAATAGAGTGTGTGTGTGTGTCTTAACCAAGAAGCTCCTGTCTTATTCTCACATGAAACCTATTGTGAGGGCCCAAAAAGGGTTGAGGAGTGAATTGGAGCGAGAGACGAGGGAGAGCGACAGAAATAGTTTTTCATTCACTACACATTATCACATTAAGAATCAATGCCTCTCTCATTGGAGGTAGCAGTGCTAGTCCAGCTGAAATTGCATTGGGTTCTTTGCAACATATTACCTGATGTAAACACATACTGGCAAAATCAGGATGGAGTAGTTCAGAACCCGAATGTCTTTCTAGACACAAGTGGGAGAGAAGGTGGGGAGTTGGTCAGGCCACCATGGTAACACCCCCCAATCCCCTCTCACCCATCGCCTCTTATTCATCCCCATAGTAATAGCCAAGCTCTGTTGCCCTGGAGACCACAGGGGATGGCAGGGAATGCTGTGTGTGTGTGTGTGTGTGTGTGTGTGTGTGTGTGTGTGTGTGTGTGTGTGTGTGTGTGTGTGTGTGTGTGTGTGTGTGTGTGTGTGTGTGTGTGTGTGTGTGTGTGTGTGTGTGCGCGCGCGCACACACAATCGGGAATATGAAAAGGCATTGGCAAGCTCCTGTCAACTTGGTGAAATGCATTTTTTGTTGCTGGAAAATACACACCATTTAACATCTGAACTTACGTATGAGGAGTGAAATTGGGCTTCTACCCCAGGAGAGTATAAACGAGGTTAATAACCTCCTGAAGTTATACCACAACTTCATTGTGAGGCTTCTTCAGCTGCTATAACCCATCTCCCAAATATGGAAAATCCTTCAGTTTAATGTGTTTGTGTCTTGTGAGAGCAACCTAAAATGGGCTGTGAAATAATCCTCATTTTATCAAATGAAAGCAAACTGCCAACTCACTGAGTTCCTTCATATCCCAGACAGAGTGATGAGGCAATGCAAGCAAATTAAAATAGAGTTTTTTTCCCACATTGCTGTTTAGTCGTATATAAAAGCTATCCCTTTGAGCTCTTCTTTTTTCCACAACGTGCCCTTTAGTCCTGTTGTGACCGCTTGTCTGTCTGATAGGACTAATTACATGGTAATAGTGTGACGGACATGTTAATAACACATTAATAAACAGTTTTCTATCTCCTCATTCGCCCACCACCCCTCTCCCCCCTCCGTCAGGTCTGTCCCCCCCCTCCTCCGGCCTCCAAGATAGATTCCTTCAGGAGTAAGGTTGAGCTCCTCCGCCTGCCTCTGGCCCTGTCATCCAAGTCCATCAGCCACCGCAAGAGTCAGCTGGGCGGAGCCGGGCAGCACGGCACGGGGGGAGGAGGTGCCCACAGGGGCAAACCCCGCCCACCGGCCTCTGACATGGACAACGAGTCGCAGTACTCGGGCTACTCCTACAAGTCCTCACACTCCCGCAACTCTAGGAAGCACAGGTGGGTAAACACGTGTACGACATAGGTACTTATACTGTACATGTACTCACACTCACTCTCTTGTTTCTATACTCTCACTTGCGTGAACATGCATGTCAGGGAAGCTGTGTATAACTTTGTTGACCTGGTTTGGTTAAACCTCCCCCAAAAATAGAAAACCATGACAGTTACGGTTAACCCTTTTTGTTTCTGTCTCTGTGTGTGATGTTCAGGGATAGGCGGGACAGGCACCGCTCCAAGAGCAGAGACGGCAGTAGTCGTGGAGACAAGTCGGTCACCATCCATGCCCCTGGAGAGCCTCTACTGGACACAGAGTCCACCCGCGGAGACGATCGGGTCAGAGTTCACTTCTTTCCTACAGTACATCTCCCCTCACTTCCACACCCTGATCTTTGATTGGGGGTCAATACCTGGCTTTAGTTTCTCTCTGTCTACTCTGTCTCTTATCACTCATCCTCTTGTCTTCTCCCATTTGTTCAGGTAATATTGCCTCTTCCCTATCACACCTCCCAACATATGCTCAAAGAAATCTCTCCCCCCCTCTCCCTACTCCAGGATGATAACTGGGGTGAGACGACCACCGTGCAGACTGGCACGTCAGAACACAGCGTCTCCAACGAGGACCTGACGCGCGTCTCCAAGGAGCTCGAGGAGTCCTCCCCGCTGGAATGCCGGCGTTTCTTGGGCCCAGGATTGGGCGCCGTCCTTGGCCTCTTCGCCCTGGTCACCCCCCTGGCTTTCCTGGCTCTGCCGCAGCTGCTGTGGCGCGAGGCCCTGGAGCCCTGCGGCACGCCCTGCGAGGGTCTCTACGTCTCCCTGGCCTTTAAGCTCCTGGTCCTCCTCATCTCCACCTGGGCTCTGTTCCTGCGCCCGCCGCGCGCTACCTTGCCTCGCTTCTACGTCTTCCGCTGCCTGCTGCTGGCGCTCGTCTTCCTGTTCGTGGCGTCCTACTGGCTGTTCTACGGCGTGCGCGTGCTGGAGCCCCGGGAGAGGGACTACAGGGGCATCGTGGGGTACGCGGCGTCGCTGGTGGACGCGCTGCTCTTCATCCAGTACCTGGCCCTGGTGCTGCTGGAGGTCAGACACCTGCAGCCTGCCTTCTGCCTCAAGGTGGTGCGCACAACTGACGGGGAAAGTCGCTTCTACAACGTGGGACATCTCAGGTGGGTCTTGGAGACGTGTGGTTGTGTTATGTGTTTGTAGTTTACATGCTGTTTTGTATAGAGATTGGGGAGTGGGTTTCTATTGTGTGGGGTTCTGTGTAAAGGTTGTTTATTTTGTTTGCATTTTTAGTAACCTAGTACTCTGATTTCAGAGACTTATGATATCATTGTGGTTGGCCTGCAAATCTGTCAGTCGGAGATTAACCGAAACCCGCATTACCTCATCAGTCAGTTTGTTTGGGCTATTTGCATACAAATCTCTTAATTTCTTTGTTTGAATCCCCATTAGCTTTTGCAGAGGCAGCTGCTACTCTTCCTGGGATCCACACAAGACACAAAACATGACAAGTAACACAACACTGGTACACTGATAGACAAGGACACTCACCCAAATGTAAAATACAAACATAATAATAATAATACGAAGAAAAAAAATTGTGTCTGTATGTTTATTCCCCCTCAAAATGTTTTGGTTGCACCAGGCTATTTGGTTAGCAGTCATGCGTATGATCAAATGGGAGCGGTTGTGTCTGCTCCGCTAGTCATCTGGTTCCCACCTTAGTGTGTTTGAAGCAGCAAGGCCTGGGGTGCAACTATACCCCACCCAGCTGATCATCTAAAATAGCTGCAGGACCACCTCTGGTTAAGTGCCTTGCTCAAGGGCACATCGCCAGAGTTAAGATGCTGCCAAAGGGATAATGATGATGCTGCTACTGATGATGATTAGGACATATTCCATAGTAATGACATAGATTAATAAGGGTTCGTACCTCCCTTGTTGTTCTCCAGTATTCAGAGGGCAGCAGTGTGGGTGCTGGACCGGTACTACAGTGATTTCCCAGTCTACAACCCTGCCCTCCTCAACCTGCCCAAGTCCATCCTCTCTAAGAAGAGTTCTGGCTTCAAAGTCTACACTCTGGGTGAAGGTAAGTCTCGAATGCTATCCTTTCTGTCTCTCATCGTCTCGCCCCTCTTTTCTCTCAGTCATTTTCTCACCTCTTCGCCTCTGTCTTCTATGTGTTCTTTTTTTTTTTGCAAAGAAATTGTAACATTAGATGTTTGTTGATCCTTTTTCTTTATTGTGATTTTTCTTCCAGAGAACAACACTAACAACTCTACGGGTCAGTCCAGAGCGATGATCGCTGCGGCCGCCCGCAGGAGAGACAACTCCCACAACGAGTATTACTACGAGGAGGCAGAGATGGACCGCAGGGTCCGCAAGCGCAAGGCCAGGTGAGGAGGGGAGACACGCTGGGCTGGGTAGATCGTCAAAGAAAGAACATTTCAATCCATTTGTTTTAGAAAAACTGCTTTTGTGAAAAGTGCCTTTTTTTTGTGTCATTTGGTGAGTTAAACAGTTCAAGACTAATCAAGGGAACATCACAGATTTTTCAAACCCCAGGTATAGAAAGGCTGCCGTTATTAAAAAAAAAATAGTAGATTTAAATATATATATTTTTGAATTTTTCATATTCTTTATTTTTTTTTACATTTACAATACAAAAACAAACGTACACATACGAACACCAACTTACAGACGCATCCAAACAATGGCTACGTCTCATCCGCCTAGACCTGCCTGCTCATATCCCCATCCCCATTTCCTGCATTATTGTTTGCTACTTGGCCTTAAATGGTACCAATTTGTTTTTCTCCGTCGCCCGTGCTATTTCAATAAGGTGGACGTTATTTTAGCTCCTCTCGGTTTAGCGCTTGCAATACAAATGCTAGCCTGAAATGACACCTGCGCACTCATTACGTGTGCCCTTTTCTCCTCCCAGGCTGGTGGTGGCGGTAGAGGAAGCCTTCACCCACATCAAGCGCCTCCAGGACGACGAGCCAGCCGCGTCGTCCCCCAAACACCCCCGTGAGGTGATGGACCCCCGCGAGGCAGCTCAGGCCATCTTCGCCCCTATGGCCCGGGCCATGCAGAAGTACCTGAGGACCACGCGCCAGCAGCCCTATCACAGCATGGAGAGCATTATCAACCACCTGCAGTTCTGTATCACGCACAACATGACCCCCAAGGTGAGCCACCATTCCCTTAACATGATCACTACGCCCTCACAACATGACCCCTACACCCTCACAACATGACTGACCCCTACACCCTCACAACATGACCCCTACACCCTCACAACATGACCCCTACGCCCTCACAACATGACCCCTACACCCTCACAACATGACCCCTACACCCTCACAACATGACCCCTACACCCTCACAACATGACCCCATACACACTCACAACATGACTCCTACGCCCTCACAACATGACCCCTAAGATGCCCATCAGACAGTAAGATGTACACTCTTGATGTGACACCTATACCCTTTACATATGACCACTACGCTCTTAAATAGGACCCGTATACCTCAAATAACAGCCCATATAAGACACTATTCTTGACCGTAAAGGGATTGATATAAGCATGTTTCCCCTGAGGAATAATATCTAGCCTACTTTACATTCCACGGAGAGAAATTGCACACTACAAACACTTAACTCCTAGCGGTTGCCCCACTATCGATATGACGTCCCACCCTGGCTGGCTGGCTATCTGCTTCTTCTCTGTGTGTTTCTCTCAGGCCTTCCTGGAGCGCTACCTTTCTCCAGGCCCCACGCTGCAGTACCAGCGGGAGAACAGTATGGGTCGCCAGTGGACCCTAGTGAGCGAGGAGCCGGTGACATCAGCCCTGAGTCGGGGTCTCGTCTTCTCCCTGCGACGTCTCGACTTCTCCCTGGTTGTCACGGTGACACCCCTCCCCTTCCTCCACCTGGGGGAGGAGTTTATCGACCCCAAGAGCCACAAGTTTGTCATGAGGCTGCAGTCGGAAACCTCTGTGTAGAGAGGGAGAGAAAGTAGTGGATAGGGGGGGATGCGAGAGAGGAAGAGGGAACCTATGCTTCAACTTTCCTCAAAGCCCATCTCTCTCAGTATTGACCTCCGTGTGAAAAAGGGAGAGAAGACGGCTATCTGTCTCTTTTTTTGCACAAAGCAGTGGAAATGTGGCGTCTGCTACCAAGGGCTGGAGGAGAGACCTCTGTGGCTATCCCGTTTTATTAACTGTGTGTGAATGTCTTTGTGTGTGTTACTGTGTTAGTCATTGGGACTTGTATGTTTCCTCATTCCTTGACAGTAACTGGACCGCATTATTTGAAGTTGACATTACTACATTACTAACCAATGAACTGATAAAATATTAAAGATAAATGTGAATAGGAAGACTTGATAATTTTTTTTTTTAAAGAACTAGAAAAGTTATGTGCTTGCAAAAGTTGCAAATTAGCTACGACGTCAACCAATCAGGTGATTGGAATCACTGAATCGACAAATAAACTGACTGCTTCCTGACAGTGGAACCATTTTCATTGGACAAAATCTGACCCTGGTCCAAAGGAAGTGGGTTGTTCTAGGGACAGCTGATGAATGTTTAGTTGAAACACTGACCAGCTGATTTTCATAAGAAATTAAACGTTTAGGATATTTTTTGTGACGTTAATTAATGGATGTTATGTTGGGGACTTTTGATGTGTATTCCAGTGTTGGTTTTATAATGAAGAAGACGGAACAGATACAAAAAACAGACTGAACCTATTGCCGTCATGATATGAGAGGTTATTTTTGTTTTTCGTGCCAGAAAGAAGTCCATATCAGATATAGGGCTGAGTCCCAATAATATCTCATTTCTCCTGAATTGTGGACTCATTTACTACTTCCCATCAAAAGCATTGCCTTGGTGGAGGCCAGGGCTAGTGGGAGTTTCCACCATATTACTTATACCAGTCATCAAGTCAGTGAAGAAGTCATTTTTTTGGAAGAAAGAGAGACACATCCATAGTCATGTGTACAACATGACCACTGTACTGTTCTGAACATTTGACCATGCCTAAACACACAAACCAACACATTTGTTTTTATTAACCTGTACTTGCGTGCAGTTTAAGATATGATTTGTTCGATTCAAGGCTCTGAGGTGAACATCAGCAACAGTCCTTATGGGTCCAGCACAAACAACGGTTCTTGGGCTCTTTGGCAGCTTAGAGCTGCTGTAGTCTGTCTCCTATTGTTGTATATAAATGGTTTTATCTTTTTATATGTGTACCATATGTTCGAGACAATGGTAGCTTTTTTTTTTCTACATAAGGAACTGCATTTTATTTGATAATTTTTAGTATCACTTGATGTGAATGTTTTTCATATTTCATAATTTTAGGACTAAATTGTTACGGCCTTTTAAATAAATTATCTCTCGTGATATGATGCTATGTGCCCCTCCCACCCCTGTCTCTCTGTCTCATATTTAAATTTATAAAAGTATTGGAACGACAATTTATACTAATAGATTTGTCAGAGAATTCATGCTGAATGTACAATTCAAAGGAATCGTGTGGAATAACCTTTTATACTTGTGACTTTGACAAATTGTTTTTTGACAAGTATGTTAATGAAGCGGAAGCCTAACCACAAGCAATAGAGGATGTAGCCTCTGCATCAAACTTGTCACTAGAAGGCGGAACAGTATCCATTTTGAAGGTTTCAATATGGCATGTGTTGTTCTCGCTCTTCTTACAATCTTACCAGGTAGGCTGCTTACTTTTAAATGTTTCTTGATTTCATTGAGGGTCTCTCTAAAACTCTGTCATTGTTAATACTTTGAAGTAATGAGAGGGGCAGGGTTGAGGTCAATTCTGTTTCAATCAAGTAAGTCAATTGAAATTACATTACAAGACTTTAAAGGAAATCCTCATTGAAAATGCACACAGTTGAAGTCGGAAGTTAGAAAAAACCTTGTTTTTCAACTTCTCCAAAAATGTCTTGTTATCAAACTAGAGTGTTGGCAAGTCGGTTAGCACATCTACTTTGTGCATGACACAAGTCATTTTTCCAACAATTGTTTACAGACAGATTATTTCACTTATAATTCACTGTATCACAATTTCAGTGGGTCAGAAGTTTACTTACACTAAGTTGATTGTGCCTTTTAAACAGCTTAGAAAATTCCAGAAAACAATGCCATGGCTTTAGAAGCTTCTGATAGGCTAATTGACATCATTTCAGTCAGTGCTTCTTTGCTTGACATCATGGGAAAATCAGAAGAAATCCGCCAAGACCTCAGAAAAAAATTGTAGACCTCCACAAATATGGTTCATCCTTGGGAGCAATTTCCAAATGCCTGATGGTACCACGTTCATCTATACAAACAATAGTACGCATGTATAAACACCATGTGACCACGCAGCTGTCTTACCATTCAGGAAGGAGATGCGTTCTCTCTCCTAGAGATGAACGTACTTTGGTGCAAAAAGTGCAAATCAATCCCAGAACAACAGCAAAGGACCTTGTGAAGATGCTGCAGGAAACCGGTACAAAAGTGTCTGTATCCACAGTAAAACGAGTCCTATATTGACATAACCTGAAAGGGCGCTCAGCAAGGAAGAAGCCACTGCTCCAAAACCGCCGTCAAAAAGCCAGACGATGGTTTGCAACTGCACATGGGGACAAAGATCATACTTTTGGAGAAATGTCCTCTGGTCTGATGAAACAAAAATAGAACTGTTTGGCCATCATGACCATTGTTATGTTTGGAAGAAAAAGGGGGAGGCCTGCAAGCCGAAGAACACCATCCCAACTGAAGCACGGGGGTGGCAGCATCATGTGGTGGGGGTGCTTTGCTGCAGGAGGGACTGGTGCACTTCACAAAATAGATGGCATCATGAGGGAGTAAAATTATGTGGATATATTGAAGCAACATCTCAAGACATCAGTCAGGAAGTTAAAGCTTGGTCGCAAATGGGTCTTCCAAATGGACAATGACCCCAACCATATTTCCAAAGATATGGCCTAAGGACAACAAAGTCAAGGTATTGGAGTGGCCATCACAAAGCCCTGACCTCAATCCTATTGAACGTTTCTAGGCAGAACTGAAAAAGTGTGTGCGAGGAAAGAGGCCTACAAACCTGACTCAGTTACACCAGCTTTGTCAGGAGGAATGGGCCAAAATTCACCCCACTTATTGTGGGAATCTTGTGGAAGGCTACCTGAAACGTTTGACCCAAGTTAAACAATTTAAAGGCAATGCTACCAAAAACTAATTGAGTGTATGTAAACTTCTGACCCACTGGGAATGTGATGAAAGAAATAAAAGCTGAAATAAATTAGTCTAATATTATTCTGACATTTCACATTCTTAAAATAAAGTGGTGATCCTAACTGACCTAAGACGGAATTTTTACTAGGATTAAATGTCAGAAATTGTGAAAAACTGAGTTTAGATATATTTGGCTAAGGTGTATGTAAACATCTGACTTCAACTGTATGTAAATTGTTCATTCTTGAATTAAATAATCTGAATAAAATGGGACTGACCCCAAACCCTGATAAAGGCACTTGCTATGATGTCACCTTTATCGATTAGCTTTTTGAACTTTAATGGTGTACCGAAGATCAAGGTATATGTAACCTTTGATCAATCCATATCACATCTCGTATGAAGTAGTTTAGGCTAATTTGACCACTTTTGATACAATTTGTTTAAGGTTAAGATTTCAAACCTCCATTGATACGTATTGCCTACGTCTTGACCCATGACCGAAATAGAAAACAGAAACAGAAAGCAAATTCTAAATTGTCCTAAATTATATACTATCTCATTAAAATGACAGTTATCACAAAACCAGTTATTTATTTAAACGGAATAATAATTGATGTTTATACTCTCAGAATATTGAAGCAATTGATGATGACAATGATCTCTGTTATTACCATAAGGATACATATTTGAATTATGTTATATCTAATTCTGTGTATATTACTATACATGATACCATCACCATCAGGACAATCATTCCATTCCATTATGTTTCAGTGGTGATGGGAGATACCACTGGTTACCTGGGAGATTCGGTCACCTTGTCTTCTGGAGCCAACTCATCCTGGATCTTGAGCAAGATAGAGTGGTCTATATTCAGCAACAACACCTGGATTGCAACGTACAGGAAAGAAACACACGTTGTCAAAACAGACCGTTTCTGGCAGTTTCAGGGTCGTCT
Organism: Oncorhynchus nerka; assembly: GCF_034236695.1. Classification (NCBI taxonomy): domain Eukaryota; kingdom Metazoa; phylum Chordata; class Actinopteri; order Salmoniformes; family Salmonidae; genus Oncorhynchus; species Oncorhynchus nerka. Next base: position 45,165,635 of record NC_088403.1, on the reverse strand, counting down.
AAGACTCAACATCTCGTCCGGGGACTTAGAGATAAGAGATGTGAGGATAGGGGATGCCCTGGTTTACTCTGTTCTCCTTCAAGACTATAAGGGAGAGCAGCATAACGTACATGTCCAGCTCACTGTGACAGGTAAGGCTCTCAATCACAACAATGTACCTGTATTAAAGGTGCACTCTAGGATTTCCATCAGATTTGCCGGCGCAAGTGAGCCCAGAACCCAAGGGTCCCAAAATGGCAATTGAATGCAAGATTCACCCCCAAAAAATGTATTGTTAAACATTTCTAGTCTATCTATGGGTAACAGGGTATACGTGTTATGCTCGACTCACTCAGTTTTCCACCACAAAACACCAGAAAAAGGCCAAAAAAGAGTAGAACCAGCTCGCCTGCTTTTACATTATGATTTCAATATTAGATGTTCAATGTTTCTTTTGAAAAAATATGAATAATTTCACAATATTAAAACGAGAGTTCAGTTCACGTAACAGGGTTGACCTTAACATGAGGGACAGGCGTTTCGTGTGATAAGATGAATCGCTAATCATATGAAATAAATAATCATCTTCAGAAATTAACTTGTTAAAGCAACAAAATAACTAGGGCTTTACAATGATGGTGAACACTTTTGAGGTTGGGGTTAATTATGTTGAGATCTTTCTAGAAATCACAGAAGGTGCGGACAGGAGGGACATGTCAAAATGAAGAATTTTGGCACTTTCTCACAGATTTATTGTATTTTCTATGAGATCTTCTTATTCTTATAACAGGCTTTTACAATGGAATATTTGAGCACAATTTCGAATTAAAATATCAAAGGGATGCAAAAGGTACTCATTTGGTTGAATAACTCTACTGTATTCATGTTGTATTCCCAGTTTTGTTTCTGGAAAATGTGTTTTCTATTCACGAGAGCTTCCTGTATTTCTGTTCAAATGTCCAGAGCGTCTCAGCAAGCCCAGCGTCCGTAAGGTCTTCAGCATGTTGAAGGACAGCCATTGTGTGATGGCTCTTCAGTGCTCCTCTTCAGTGAAGGACATCCACCTCTCCTGGGAACCAGAGGCTGCGTTTGAGGATGCCTTCTGGAAGGGGAATCCCAACACCAACGTCTCTGTCGTCTGGACGTCTTACAGCCCCAACAGAAATGCCACCTTCACCTGTACTGCCAGCAATGGGCTCTCTAAAGCCTCCAGGGTTGTGACGGAGAGATGCCAAGGTACGGTTACTTCTAGGGCCAGGATTCTTTCCCGGGAACACATGATCTGACCAGAAAAACAGTGGTGATTTCATCATTCTATGGGCAGGGAGTTCTTACGCTGGTCAAGCTTGCTGTTGTGTTTGAGAACAGTGTTTGTCTTACAGTGAGGTATTTGGACAGTGACACATTTTGGTTGTTTCAGATTATTTTGTGCCCAATAGAAATGAATGGTAAATAATGTATTGTATCATTTTGGAGTCACTTTTATTGTAAAAAAAAAAGTAGTGGGTGTGGTCAATGGCCGCATATACAAAGGTTTTCCATTTTATAGCTAATTTCTTGCAATTATACACATTTTGCCATGGCTTACGCCGTGTCCTAATGCTATCTGAGTGACTTAAACATTATAACAAAATCAATGGGTGCACCATGCCATGACATTTTTGGAATTTCAGATTTTCAGATTTTTTTTATTTTGGTGATAGTTCTCAAAGATGATGTTATTTAAAAACATTTTGCCCCATTATCTTTTCTACAGACTTCATATCCAGTTTGAGTCGTTTAAGTTTACACTGAAAAAGCTTGATGTAGTCATTGCATGCTAGGAATATGGGTCCAAATACTAATCTTTTGACTACTTTGCAACAACAAAATTGTCACTTTCCAAATATTTTTGAACCTGACTGAATTTCTATTCTCTCCCTGTCTCCTCAGAGCCCGACGTGGTGGGAGAGACCCGCTTCCCTGGAATAGTTTTTCTAATGTTGCTCTTAGGAATTGTGTTTGGATGTGTCTTAACATATATTTATTTTAGAGTTGAGTTAAAAATGTTCCCCGTACCAACTTTGTAAACTTTGTTTTCATGATGCCTTGCTTAAAAATGATGTAAAAAATCAAATCCGCTGCAGCTGATTTGCTTGATCCTTTCTTGCTGCAGCTTTCTGCGGAGTAATTGACACAGGTTTTTTAACTGACAATTATCTTGGGTGTTATCCCCAGGGTTTGGAAGGTGGCTTGTGTTTTCCCTCTCCACAAAGGTGGTGAGATACCAAACCCGGTCTCGGGGATGGCTAACTCTGGAGATCCCTTCGATCTCCAATGAGTTAGGTAAATCTGATTTTAGTTACCTTGAACTTTACTTGTGGAAAGATCTCCAAGGCTTTCTAAAGTTGGATGAATTGGGGCCTCTAGGGCAATTCAAAAGGCTAATTGAGGACCTTTATACTGAAGAATGTATTTGTTTTCTATGACTGTGTTTAGCTTTTTGTATATTGATGTGTGCACTATGTATATTGATGTGCTTATGAACTGTATATTGATGTGTATACAGGGTTCATCTTTAAAATAGACCTTGGTCTTAGCATGACTCACTGTTCAAATAAAGCTTCATTATTATTTAAATGTTTTGGTAATCAACAATTAAAGGTATTAGGATTGCTGCCATTTCAATATAGTCTTGCTTACACCAGACTCTACTAAATATATTTATAACTAACACAATATAGTTCATCTGTGCCATTTACAGTGGGAGCAAATTAAGCATAGTGGGCAGAAAAAGCAAGAAGGCGAGTAAAGCACGAGCTAGCGAGATCCTATTGGCTCGTTGTCGCATGTACAGTGCATTCAGGAAGTATTCAGACCCCTTAACTTTTTCCACATTTTGTTACGTTACAGCCTTATTCTAAAATCCTCATCAATCGAAACACAATACCCCATAATGACAAAGAAAAACAGATGGAAAAAAAATGTCTTCAAAACAAAAACTGAAATATCACATTTGTATAAGTATTCAGACCCTTTACTCAATACTCAACACGATTACAGCCTTGAATCCTCTTGCGTATGACACTACAAGCTTGGCCCACCTGTATTTGTGGAGTTTGGCCCACCTGTATTTGTGGAGTTTGGCACACCTGTATTTGGGGAGTTTCTCCCATTTTTCTCTATAGATCCTCTCAAGCTCTGTCAGGTTGGATGGGGAGCATCGCTGTACAGCTATTTTCATGTCTCTCCAGAGATGTTTGATCGGGTTCAAGTACGGGCTCTGGCTGGGCCACTCAAGGACATTCAGAGACTTGTCCCAAAGCCACTCCTGCGTTGTCTTGTCTGTGTGCTTTGGGTCATTGTCCTGTTGGAAGGTGAACCTTCGCCCCAGTCTGAGGTCCTGAGCGCTCTGGGGCATGTTTTCATAAAGGATCTCTCGGTACTTTGGTCCGTTCATCTTTCCCTTGATCCTGACTAGTCTCCCAGTCCTGCCGCTGAAAAACATCCCCACAGCATGATGCTGCTACCACCATGCTTCACCATAGGGAGGTGCAAGGTTTCCTCCAGATGAGACACTTGGCATTCAGGCCAAAGAGTTCAATCTTGGTTTCATCAGACCAGAGAATATTGCCATAATTGGTAACAATATAAAGATATTGAAGCACATTTGATTACTACGCTAGTTGTTCTTGAATAAGAACATTTTGTGTAGGGTTCCCATAGTTAATCCAGTAAAAGTACTTTCTGTAGTGCCTCTTTCATACCTTATGCTGCCTGTCACCCAGTCATTTGTGATGCAGACTTATCACTTTATCTAAGATACTAAATGTCTTATGTGCCTATCATGTACTTCATCAAACAATACAACTTCATCAAACAAGTTATGTCAGCCTAAATCTCTTCAAAATAAAAGGTTATATCTATCTATCTACTCTACGATCAACAAAAGGAAAATATTGAATAATGAAAAAGTAGGCAACAAAAAAATTCTGCAATGTGCAGGTCATGATGAAATTCAACAGTAACATCTTAATAATCATTAGGTGGGTGCTTACATTTGTCCTATTTCAATCATTTAAAAGTGTGTATTATACAAATGTGAAATGTGTTTTTTTGTTGCATATCCCACTCCCCCTGGCCAAGGATCAGCCATTATTGACAGTGACCCTGGAGCAATTAGGGTTAAGTGCCTTGCTGAAGGGCACATCGACAAATCCTTCACTTAGTCATTTGGGGATTCAAACCAACAACCACTAGTTTACTGGCCCAACACTTTTAACCGCTAGACTTCTCTTCTACGCCAATATACAAAATGTACATTAAGGAACTCCCCTCACCTGGTTGTTTAGGTCTTAATTGAAAGGGAAAACCAAAAACCTGCAGATGGTTCTACAGTATATCTATGGAAGCCCAGCCTATGACCACATCTTGTTCAGCCTAGAGAACGTCCTGTTCAACTTACAGTACTTCCTGGTAGGGAGAAGAGTGTCCAAATGTGATCTTATCATACACAGTCTGCAGCAAAAATGTGACAGACAACCAAAAATAAACCATTTCAGCATCATGAAAGGTGGCCCATTTCCAAACTAGAATACAGTAGTGGTATTTTAGAAACGCTATTTTCTAGTTATAGTCTTGCAAAGTCAGTTTCCTCATTTTTAAACTGAAGCATTCATTGGCATTCATCTCTTGTCTCCCCTCAAACTGGGATACAGGTGAATATACAACTTGAAATATCCTTTCCTCGATACTTCCACTGCTTTATGGTGACATTTTGCCCCTCTAAGCCTGCAGGGATCTCCACGGAGTCCCCTACTGTCTTGTGGAACGACCGGTATGAAGAAACAACCACAACGGAAACATAAAAATGTACATTGGCATTCTGACATCAATCAATGTTGACACTTTATATTACAGTGCACTTACAACTGTGTTATTATTCATGTAAGTACGGTGTAGCAAGTGTTGTAATTACTCATTGTTACACTGTAATACTTGTTACAGTGTGTTAACATAAATCATTTCACAATTATACACTGCAATGCAAAGTCCTACCTAATCAATAATAGATAATAATTGATTGGATTTATATAGCACATTTCCGGGTTTGATTTATACTGTACGTGGCACTTTACATATTTGCACTTTTTACGTATCTAAGCATGTGGGTCCGATTTTACTTCTTTACATGTCAGTCAGAAGTAATGTATTATAAACCCTTCAACCAAAACAACTGTCATAAATTAAAACAAAATACAGTTACAGTTCAGTGAAGTGTGGTATTTAAAGTGTGGTATTTAAAGTGTGCTATTTAAAGTGTGGTATTTAAATTGTGGTATTTAAAGTGTGGGCTGACCTTAGAGATCCTTTTTATGCCTCTATTTTGGTTTGGTCAGGGCGTGAGTTGGGGTGGGCATTCTATGTTCTGTGTTCTATGTTTTCTATTTCTGTGTGTTTGGCCGGGTGTGGTTCTCAATCAGAGGCAGCTGTCTATCGTTGTCTCTGATTGAGAACCATACTTAGGTAGCCTTTTCCCACCTGTGTTTTGTGGGTAGTTTTCTGTTTTTGTGTCTGCACCAGACAGAACTGTTTCGTTCGTTCTCTTTGTTGTTTTTGTTATTCAGTGTTCAGTTCTATTAATAAATCATGAACACTTACCACACTTTGGTCCACATCTTCATGCACCGATGACCGTAACAAGGGCTTAACTGCAGTTATCCTACAGTGTACTGTATCTTATTATGTAATAGAAACAATAATTTTATACATTCCCATATCACCTTAAATTGAATGAATGACATGCATCAGCAAAAAAAGTATCGTCCCCTTTTCAGGAGCCTGTCTTCCAAAGATCATTCGTAAAAATCCAAATAACTTCACAGATCTTCATTGTAAAGGGTTTAAACACTGTTTCCCATGCTTGTTCAATAAACAATTAATGCACCTGTGGAACGGTCGTTAAGACCCCAGCAGCTTACAGACGGTAGGCAATTAAGGTCAGTTTTGAAAACCTAGGCCACTAAAGATGCCTTTCTACTGATTCTGAAAAACACCAAAAGAAAGATGCCCATGGTCCTTGCTCATCTGCGTGAACGTGCCTTAGGCATGCTGCAAGGAGGCATGAGGACTGCAGTTGTGGCCAGGGCAATAAATTGCAATGTTCGTACTGTGAGACGCCTAAGACAGCGCTACAGGGAGAGAGGACGGACAGCTGATCGTCCTCGCAGTGGCAGACCATGTGTAACAACACCTGAACAGGATCTGTACATCCGAACATCACACCTCCGGGACAGGTACAGGATGGCAACAACTGCTCGAGTTACACCAGGAATGCACAATCCCAACATCAGTGCTCAGACTGTCCGCAATAGTCTGAGAGAGGCTGGACTGAGGGCTTGTAGGCCTGTTGTAAGGCAGGTCCTCACCAGACATCACTGGCAACAACGTCGCCTATGGGCACAAACCCACCGTCGCCGGTTTTCCTAACTTTATCATGCCAGCAAGCATATGCAATAGATACAAAGCATGAACAGGATAAAGTAAAATATAATTTCAAAACTTACCATAGTGGAGGTTAGAGAGTAGGAGAAGTAGTATTCCCTGTTTGGAGAAGCAGGAGAAGGGACCACCAGACATCTCTTTAAGGCTTTGACTGTTTCCTCTGGCTGTATGTCCTTCTTATCCAGGGGTGTCATGCAACCCAAAAATCTTAGGGGGAACAAAGTACACGAGGATGGCTGGATTGTCCGGAGGGGGGATATGCTCGAAACAACCGCCCGAAACAGCTTTTTCCTGTAAATATTATACTTCATTTTTCTCCATATCTAAGCATACCGTTTGAACTGTCTGCATCAACCTCTCTGGTGATGCAAATAAAAACAACTTAATATGCTTCACTGCAGCTCTGATAAAATCTGGGTAAAAGATTGAAAGTAATGTGATGCTTACTCAGTGCATGTAGTTATTGCTTGCTTTTCTAAAGTCTACCAAACTTGCCAGCTAAGATAGTTAGACAAGTTAACTTGTGACTGACAGCCTGGAATGGCTTCTTGGTAGCTAGTTATGAGGTTGGAAAATTGGGAACCTATCTGGGCAAGCCAACTTCATAAAATTGCTAGGTGGCTAATAGAAACAACATCACATTTTTTGGTTTTAATTCAAGAAAGTTGTTTTTAATGTATTTTTTACAGGACAAATCTGAGGGGGTACATGCCCCTGTACCCCTATGGGCATGACACCTATGTTCTTATCAATGTCATTGGTATCTAACAGTTGACTAACCAAAACACACCAAGAAGAAAGAGTAGAGAAGAGAAAGAGCAGAGACTTCCTTTTGATGACTGTCTGTTAGTTGAAAAGGAAGTCACATTTTATAGTTCCTATCTGAATATACCCATTTCGCTTAGCTTGAGAGCTAGACGATGAGGCGTGGCTGTGTTTGGGGTCTGTCACTGTGTTGATCAGTCTGATGGTGGTGGTTTTGGAGCCTGTGTTTCCTAGCTGCTGCTGGTTGTGTGGATAGAAGAAGATGGCGCCGACAGAGATGGAAGCTTCATACAGTATGCCTGCAGAAGGGTTTGCATGACTTCTGGATGACCTCGTAATTCTCAAACTTTGTTTTGACTTATGCCATGTTAATATGATATCTGATTGAGAATGTATTAGAAATACATATTTGAATGACTTCTGAGTATTTTGCATTTAAGTGGGCAGATCTAAACTCCAATGTATTTTGTAACAAGATACAGTCTGTGTGCATTTTCATCTAGGCTTCATATGCCTGCAGAAGGGTTTGCATGACTTCTGGATAATCTTGTAATTCTCAAACTCTGTAATGACTTAGGCCATGTTAATATGATATCTGAATGAGAACGACTAACACAATCAATGAGGGCCCCCTAGAAGAAAATATATATTTGGGGATCTGAAACAATCTTTTAATGTTTGTAATTTTAGTTCAAACCCTAACCAGAGCTCAATGGGAATGTTAGCTAATGTTATGGGAATGTTAGCTAATGTTATGGGAATGTTCCCGGTTTACTGGGAATGCTCTCAATCAACAATTTTCTCAGTAACGTCTTACTTGCTATGACAGTGAGACTGTATGTTGTTGTTTATCTCCTTTAGTTGAATGCACTGTCACTCTGGATAACCAAAATGTAAATGTGTGTATATGGGAAAATGAAGAACTGCAAAGCAGACTGGGTATTGTTATTGGCCTTGGTTTTTATGGCAGAGCTCATTAGAATTTTAATTTTAATTTGACCTTTATTTAACCAGGCAAGTCAGTTAAGAACACATTCTTATTTTCAATGGCGGCCTGGGTTAACTGCCTGTTCAGGGGCAGAACGACAGATTTGTACCTTGTCAGCTCGGGGGTTTGAACTCGCAACCTTCCGGTTACTAGTCCAACGCTCTAACCACTAGGCTACTCTGCCGCCCCTGTTGCTGGTGACACCGTCAGTGATTTATTTAGAATAATACTCAGCATGCTTTGCAATTGTTCATTTTTACATATACATTTATATTTAGTTAATTTAGCAGATGCTTATATCACACAATAGTGCTTTCAAACTTTTGATACATATTTAAGGTGAAAGGGGGCCACAAAACTGTGAACCGCTATGAAGTAATGGAAAATAAAAATATTTTGAAAATACAAATTACAGCTTCTGAAAGTATCTTGTTACAAAATACAGTTTGGTTCCGCCCACTTCAACACAAAATACTCAGAAGTAATTCAAGTATGTATTTAAAATACAGACATACCACCCATCTGTTCATAGCTCAATAACCCAACTAAATGACCAAAACGCTGGGCCAAAAGTTACTCGACGTGTGTTCTGTCCACTATTTACCCAGGAAAACAGTTGTGAATTCAGGAATCTATCGGCAGGGACTTCTTACACTGGTCCAACTTGCTGTTGGGTTTGTGAGCAGCGTTTATTGTATTTCTGTTCTTACTCTCTTTATGTCTCCCCTTGTGATTAGTGGAACAGCCCAAGCTTGCCGTGGTGGTGAAAGAGAACTGCAATGCTGGAATTGTTTTTGGAATATTCGTTTTGTGTTCTGAGGTTTTTCTACATATATTCTCAGAAGTTAAATAAAGGGTTTACATTTTTATTTATATCATTTCACAATGTCTCTAGATGTTTCCATATGTGTTTATAGCTGCTAAATCAAATGGGACTGTTATAGATGTATGTATTATGTCAGTCAGAGTCATTCATAATGTGCTTATCAAGTGCTACTACATTTCTAAGTTAATTCAACACCTTGTCTCTCATTTTCTCCATATTTATAGACAGAATTATTGTAATATGATATATTTATTGTCTGATTGCAAAGATCCACATTTTGTGAGCAGATAGCATGTTGAATTTATGTGAATGTGACTGAAGATGAGGTATTAAAACAATTGTTATTATAAGGAAATGTACAGCTATTTACTCTACAATACAAACTTAAACTACAATACACAAAAACACAAAGAAATAAATGTCCACTATTGTAGAATCACCGCTTTCAGAATATATATATATATTTTACTGCTATTATTAGTCGTTATTGCACAACTATAAACAGTTAATGCAACAATAGAAATACAATAGGCTATAACTTAAAGGCCCAGTGCAGTCAAAAGCGTGATTATCTTGTGTTTTATATATATTTCCACACTATGAGGTTGGAATAATACTGTGAAATTGTGAACATTATGATAATGCCCTTTTAGTGTAAAAGCTGTTTGAAAACACTGCCTAAAAATAACAGCCTCTTTTTGGTGGTGACATCACCATGTGATAAATTAGTTAATAGATCAATAAGAAAAAGAGTTCCAAACCTTTTCACACATTTTCAGTTTTCCAGACCACTACCAGACAGTGCTACCAAAATTCTTGCTTGAGAAAATATTTGCTAAGGTCTTTAGATTCTTTTTGACTATTTGAATTGAAAACAATCACAGTAAGGTACTTAATTGTTACCCAGAAATGATGTTATATTGAGATAAAAATGGATGCACTGAACCTTTAATAAAAAAAGTTGTTAGCCTGAATCTCTAGAAAATAAAAGGTTCTAATGCAAGCATGCATCCGCACACATCCTCACACACACACACACACACACACACACACACACACACACACACACACACACACACACACACACACACACACACACACACACACACACACACACACACACACACACACACACACACACACACACACACACACACACACTACATTGTAGAATACTAGTGAAGACATCAAAACTATGAAATAACATATATGGAATCAAGTATTAACCAAAAAGGTGTTATTTTGAGCCAATCAGTTGTGTTGTGACAAGGTAGGGGTGGTATACAGAAGATAGCCCTATTTGTTAAAAGACCAAGTCTATATTATGGCAAGAACAGCTCAAATAAGTAAAGAGAAACGACAGTCCATCATTACTTTAAGACATGAAGGTCAGCCAATCTGGAAAAAGTCAACTACTTTGAAAGTTTCTTCAAGTGCAGTCACAAAAGCGGTCAAGCGCTATGATGAAAATGGCTCCCATGAGGACTGCCACAGGAAAGGAAGACCCAGAGTTACCTCTGTAGCAGAGGATAAGTTCATTAGAGGTAACAGCACCTCAGATTGCAGCCCAAATAAATGCTTCACAGAGTTCAAGTAACAGACACATCTCAACATAAACTGTTCAGAGGAGACTACGTGAATCAGGCCTTCATGGTCAAATTTCTGCAAAGAAACCACTACTAAAAGGACACCAATAAGAAGAAGAGACTTGCTTGGGCCAAGAAACACGAGCAATGGACATTAGACCGGTGGAAATCTGTCCTTTGGTCTGATGAGTCCAAATTTGAGATTTTTGGTTCCAAACGCTGTGTCTTTGTGAGACGCAGAATAGATGAACGGATGATCCCTGTATGTGTGGTTCCCACCGTGAAACATGGAGGAGTTGTGGGGGTGTGTTGCTGGTGACACCGTCAGTGATTTATTTAGAATTGAAGGCACACTTAACCAGCATGGCTACCACAGCATTCTGGAGCGATACGCCATCCCATCTGGTTTGCGCTTAGTGGGACTATGATTTGGTTTTCAACAGGACAATTACCCAAAACACACATCCAGGCTGAGTACCGGCTATTTGACCAAGAAGGAGAGTGATGGAGTGCTGCATCAGATGACCTGGCCTCCACAATCATCCTACCTCAACCCAATTGAGATGGTTTGGGATGAGTTGGACCACAGAGTGAAGGAAAAGCAGCCAACAAGCGCTTAGCATATGTGGGAACTCCTTCATATGTGGGAACTGTTGGAAAAGCATTCTTCATTAAGCTGATTGAGAGAATGCCAAGAGTGCGCAAACCTGTCATCAAGGCAAAGGGTGGCTACTTTGAACAATCTAAAGTCTAAAATATTTTTTTAATTTGTTTAACACCTTTTTGGTTAATACTTGATTCCATATATCTTGGCCATGTTCTGTTATAATCTCCACCCGGCACAGCCAGAAGAGGACTGCTCTCTCTAATTCTCTCTTTCATTCTCTCTCTCGGAAGACCTGAGCCCTTGGACCGTGCCCCAGGACTACCTGACATGATGACTCCTTGCTGTCCCCAGTCCACCTGACTGTGCTGCTGCTCCAGTTTCAACTGTTCTGCCTTATTATTATTCGACCATGCTGGTCATTTATGAACATTTGAACATCTTGGCCATGTTCTGTTATAATCTCCACCCGGCACAGCCAGAAGAGGACTGGCCACCCCACATAGCCTGGTTCCTCTCTAGGTTTCATCCTAGGTTTTGGCCTTTCTAGGGAGTTTTTCCTAGCCACCGTGCTTCTACACCTGCATTGCTTGCTGTTTGGGGTTTTAGGCTGGGTTTCTGTACAGCACTTTGAGATATCAGCTGATGTACAAAGGGCTATATAAATCAATTTGATTTGATTTGATTTGATATATGTTATTTCATAGTTTTGATGTCTTCACTAGTATTCTACAATGTAGAAAATGGTAAAAATAGAGAAAAACCCTGGAATGAGTAGATGTGTCCAAACTATGACTGGTACTGTATACATATGACATGGACAAAGGTATGTGGACACCTGCTGCGGACTTGCTTCCATTCAGCCACGAGCATTAATGAGGTTGGGCACTGATGTTGGGCAATTAGGCCTGGCTCGCAGTCAGCGTTCCAATTCATCCAAACGGTGTTCACTGGGGTTGAGGTCAGGGCTCTGTGCAGACCAGGCAAGTTCTTCCACACTGATCTCAACAAGCCATTTCTGTATGCACCTCCCTTTGTGCACGACGGCATGGTCATGCTGAAACAGAAAAGGGCTCTCCCCAAACTGTTGCCACAAAGTTGGAAGTATAGAATCGTCTAGCATGTCATTGTATTCTGTAGTGTTAAGATTTCCCTTCACTGAAACTTAGGGGCCTAGCGTGAACCATGAAAAACAGCCACAAAACATGACGGTGCCATGATTAGTCACTGAGCTCTTCAGTGCTGCCATTCTACTGCCAATGTTTGTCTGTGGAGATTGGCTGAAATAGCTGAATCCACAAATTTGAATAGGTGTCCACATACTTGTAAATATATACAATGTATATATGAGATCAACAAAGGGGGAAGATTACAATCATGAAAAAGTAAATAAATAGTGTAGGGCGTGAAATTAAACAGTAACATCCAGGCCTATCTTCAGAATGTACACGTGTAAGATGCAGAGGATGCAGAGGGTTCTATATCTATGGAAGGCACAGCCTGTGACCACATCCTGTTCAGCTCACAATACTTCCTGGAAAGAGGAAGGGTGGGCTTCCCGGCGTCCAAACGTGATCTTATCATACAGAGTCTGCGGCTACATGTGACAGATAATCAAGAAGAAACTGTTTCAGCATCAAGAAAGGTAGTGACTATTCTCAAAGTAGACTTCATAGTCTTCTATTCGATCACATACATTTTATAATTATGACCATTTATATCTTACCTTGTTCAGTCTTGGGATAACCAGATCATTGACAGTTTCATAGATGGATATTGGGTTTACATGACTGATTGATCTTGTCTGGAATCAAAACACAGCCCATTACAATACAGTACATACAGCTTTAACACATTCAGATACATAATAAGGCAATGTATACTTACATCTCTACTTCTTGTGTTGTCCATAATATCAGCATATATTGTGTTGTCAGTTAGATCTGCTGTGTTTAATAAGAACAAAATATCAACCAATCAGAAACATTTCAAACAGGATATCAACAAACATACCCAGGAATAAATAAACAACACTCATAACGGGTTTCACTCTTTTACCAATTTTTAGTAAATCCCCAAATTGAAAACAAAATCATATCAGCTGAAGAATTCTTCTAGAACCACCTGAAATGTCACTTTAAGTACAGCTGAGGGCCCTAAGCTGTACATACCTTTGTTACGGTGTTTCCTGCAGTAGCACACTGCCACAGCTACAGTGAGGATCAGCACCACAGCGCCTCCTACTGATACTCCGATGTAGATGGAATACCATGCCTGTCCTGTCACATATTGTACACCACACATGATTAGACTATACAGTATGATAACGACTACAGGGCTCTATGTCTTATACAGGTAACTGCCAAAATAAAGGAAACCCTTGAGTAAATGACAGATACAGAGTAAAATGAAACCAGGTGCTTCCACACAGGTGTGGTTCCTGAGTTAATTAAGCAATTAACATCCCGTCATGCATGGGGTCCTGAATAAAAATTCCCAGTTGCGGTCCTCCCGAGTGGCACAGTGGTCTAAGGCACTGCAGTGCTAGCTGTGCCACCAGAGATCCTGATTCGGGTCCAGGCTTTGTCGAAGCCGGCCACGACCGGGAGACCCATTGGACGGCGCACAATTGGCCCAGCATCGTCCTGGTTAGGGGAGGGTTTGGCCGGCAGGGATGTTCTTGTCCCATTGCATTCTAGCGACTCCTGTGGTGGGCCGGGCGCAATGCACACTGACACCGTCGCCAGTTGTACGGTGTTTCCTCCGACACATTAGTGTGGCTGGCTTCCGTGTTAAGCGGGCATTGTGTCAAGAAGCAGTGCAGCTTGCCTGGGTTGTGTTTCGGAGGACGCACGGCTCTCGACCTTTGCCTCTCCTGAGTCTGTACGGGAGTTGCAGCGATGGGACAAGACTGAAACTACCAATTGGATACCACGAAATTGGGGAGAAAAAAGGGTTTAAAAAAAAGCCCAGTGGTCCATTATTTTGGCTACCATGACTAGAAGAAGAGATGTCAATCACTTTGAAAGAGGGGTCTCAATGGATTTATAGGGGGTTTAAAGGGTGTGTGTGTGTCTCAGTCACCAGGTCTCATCCCAATTGAACACTTATGGGGGATTCTGGAGTGGGATCTGAGACAGCGTTTTTCACACACCATTTGAACCCCCGAGCCGGATAAAAGTGTCTGCTAAATGATGTAAATGTAATCAAAAGTATTACATATTCTACTTGACAACATAAGCGTATAAGCACACTGAAAAGTGTATAGAAGGGATTATTATGATATCTAGGTACCTGGGGTGGTTGTGTCATTACTACACTTTACTGTCGTAGAGGCAGTTTTCCAACTGACTAGGTTGGAGGCGTTGCACTTTACATTGATGTCTCCCTCTGCTGGTGAGAGAGAGAATTGAATCTGCTGGGCGTCACCGTAGATCTCATTGTCTCTCTCCCACGTGTAGGTAAGGTTGGGGTAGCAGGACACGTTGCACACCAGCCGTACCGTACAGGAGTGGTTGGCCAATAGCTTGATGTCTGTCTGGATCACCATCTTCGATATAGGCTCTGAGAAAGAGCCGTCAACGAGATGATACCAGTGTAAGACAATGGATGGAAGATGTCATTAACACTATAGTCATAGAAAAGGAAACAAACCATGTAAAAAAGCTGATAGCTGCCTACCGTGAACCTGAAGAGTGACAGCCTTAGTGGGAATCTGATTGTCTGTTTCAGCAGTAACTAGAAATTTCCCTGAGTCTTGCAGAGTCAATTTCCTAATTGTTAAACTGAAGTTAATGACATTCATTTCTAGTCTCCCCTCGAACTGGGATCCTCGTGAATATACAACTTCTGAGTTGAATTCTGCAATATCCTTTCCTCTGTACTTCCACTGCATTATGGTGACATTTTGCCCCTCTAAGCCTGCAGGGATCTCCACGGAGTCCCCTACTGTCTTGTGGAATGACAGGTATGAAGAAACAACCACACCTGAAACACAAACATGTACATTAGCATTCTGACACCAATCAATTGTTACTCTTTACATTGCAGTGCACTTACTACTGTGTAATTATTCATGTACGTACTGTATAGCAAGTGTTGTAATTACTCATTGTTACACTGTAATACTTGTTACAGTGTGTCTTACATGAATAATTACACAATAATACACTGCAATGCAAAGTCCTACATAATCAATAATAGATTATAATGAATTGGATTTATATAGAGCATTTCCAGGTTTAATTTATGCTGTTCGTGGCACTTTGCATATTTTCACTTTATATATTTACGTATCTGAGTGTGTGAGTCCTTTTTTACTTCATTAAAATCCACTCCTCCCCCACATTCAGTAGAACAGGATGAGATGACAGGAAAAGAGAAGTGGGGGTGGATCTGATAACCCCTCCTCAGCACACAAGTACAAACCACACTGTGTTTAATGTTTAATTATTCACCAGAAATGTGTCATATACTGCATGGGCAACATTATAAATACATGTCAGTCTGAAGTAACAAATTATAAACCCTTACACAAAAAATAATCTGTCATGAATTAAGACAAAATAAAGTTACAACTCAATGAGGGGGGATATTTAGGGCATAACTGCAGTTATCCTAGTCCTGCAGTGTATCTTATTATGTAATAAAAACAATCATTTGATACAGTCCCGTATTGCCTTACATTTAATGAATGACATGCGTTTCACATCGTAAGATTTGTTGCGTTCTAGAAGCACTGCAACAGCTGCCGACCCAGCCACACCATCGGTACTCATTCTAAACTGCTGAATCACTTCATCATGATGTGTTGCTAAATATAGGTATTATGTAGGTGTTATCACACAGTAATAAAGCAAAAGATCCTAAATACCCAACCAATCACTGATTACTAGGCAATCTACAGTCAACACACACCGTTGCAAAGACCAACAAGGAAGTTAGCTTTCTCCAACGGTTTTACTAACTTTATAATACAAGAAAGCCCATGCAAAAGATACAAAGCATGAACAGGAGGAAATTATTATTTTATTTTATTTTTTTACAAAACTTACCATAGTGGAGGTTAGAGAGTAGGATAAGTAGTATTCCCTGTTTTGAGAAGGAGGAGAAGGGACAACCAAACATCTCTTTAAGGCGTTGTATGACTGCTTCCTCTGGCTCTATGTACTTATCTATCACTGTCACTGGTAGCTAGCAGTTGACTAACCAAAACACACAGAGAAGAGTAGAGACCTCCTTTTGACGAGGGCTGCTGTTTTTAAAAAATAATTCCCGTATGAGGCGTGGGCTTTGGCACTATTTGGGGTTTGACACTGTGTTAATCAGTCTGATGGTGGTGGTTTGCAGCATGTGTTGCCAAGCTGCTGCTGGTTGTGTGGTTAATGGTCATGGTATTACTCCGATACATACCGGTAGCTGTGTTATTTTAGGAGCTGACCACTCAAAGTTGCAGAAAGTCAAAAGGAGGGATACAGAAAGAGGACGAGAGGGGGGTTTAGAGAGAGCGAGTGAGAGAGAGCAAAAATATCATAACAGTATGTGTGTGTTTTCATCTTGGCTTCACATGCCTGCAGAAGTGTTTGCATGACTTCTTCTGCATGCTCATAGGTCAGTGTGGCTGAGGGAAATGAAACACCTGCTAACTTTCTCGGAAAGTAGTGGTTCCCTGGTTACTGACAAAGGCCCCTCTTCTACTTGGAATTCAACACAGTAATGGAAATATTCAATATTGTTTCTGTGTAAATACCACACCTTGGCTCATGAGTCTAACCTTTGCTTACTTGGAAGACCGCTTTGCCATCGTAGACGTGCATGTCCACATTTCAATATTAAAAAGGAACTCCTGCAGAGTATATGACATCATAAAATTAAGAACTTTTATTTTCAGGCACACCCTTCCCCAAAAAAATCATTATGAAAATCGCAATGGTTCTTCAGCTGATGGGGTATGGCATTTTAACTTTGCTAATGGGGCATTTATGTTATATTCTTCAAGATTCAATGGGTAGATATAATTAAGTCCAACATTTGATGTAGAAATAGCATATTGCCCCTTTAAATCACACATTGTGGAGCATAAGATCTATACTAGGCTGAAAGGTTTGACCAAATTAGGTTTTCTGGAAAAGTTGATGACAATATCCATGTACTGTATGAAAGCACTCAGGTGGATAAAATAGCTTTTTTTTAAAGCACAATGCAAAGATAATGTAAAAGTATAGGCCATTAGAAGAAAACGTGAATAATACTTGTAATATTTTGGAACTTCATGTACACATATGTAATTCTATCATCTGAATGACAGACATCATAAATCAAAGATAATACATTTGAATGAATTTACAACAAAACAATAAAACTCAATACACAATACAAAGCAGACACAATTACTGTAGCTGCAGATAAGATCCATCATCATTACACCTTATAATAAAAAAATCGGTTACAGTGAAACACAATTAAACCATGCTAAAGTATAATATATCTGTTGGTGAATAAAATAAGAACAAAAAATCCTTAATGTACAAGGTGCTATTGTGTGAGTGTGTTGGTGTGTTTGTGCGTGCATAATCCATGTTCCCGGGTTCCTTCTGCTCCTCCTCTGAAGATGTGTCCCTCCATCCCTAAATCCCTCCATTCCTCCACCTCTCCATCCTAGTTACAGTTTGGTCCCATCACTCCCGTACGGACTCGGGAGAGGTGAAGGTTGAGAGTCGTGCCTCTGAAACACTGTATGGTATTGTACCTTACCCCAAAATCAAACTATAGTTTTGATTCATCATTGATCTCACTGTCTGCAATTTGGGAGGAGGTGAGGGCACTCAGAGGAGGTGAAGGCACTCGGAGTGTGGTGTCAGGAAAACAACCTCAACGTCAACAAAACAAAAGGAGATGATCGTGGACTTCAGGAAACAGCAGAGGGAGCACCTCCCTATCTACATTGACGGGACAGCAGTGGAGAAGGTGGAAAGTTTTAAGTTCCTCGGCGTACACATCACTGACAAACTGAAATGGTCCACCCACACAGACAATGTGGTGAAGAAGGCCCAACAGCGCCTCTTCAACCTCAAGAGGTGGAAGAAATTTAGCTTGAAACCCTAACAAACTTTTACAGATGCACAATTAAGAACATCCTGTCGGGCTGTATCACCGCCTGGTACGGTAACTGCTCTGCCCACAACCGCAGTGCTCTCGAGACGGTGGTGCGGTCTGCACAACACATCACCGGGGGCAAAGTTCCTGCCCTCCAGGACACCTACAGCACCCGATGTCACAGGAAGGCCAAAAATATTATCAAGGACAACAACTGCCTGAGCCACTGCCTGTTCACCCAGATGGCGAGGTTAGTACAGGTGCATCAAAGCTGGGACCGAGAGACTGAAAAAAGGCCATCAGACCTCTTGTAACTACCCATCCCGGATCTGGGAGCGTTGTCATCAACTGACACTAATTAGCATAACGCAACGGACAAAAATATAACTAGAAAATATTCATATTCATGAAATCACAAGTGAAATATATTGAAACACAGCTTAGCCTTTTGTTAATCACCCTGTCATGTCAGATTTTGAAAATATGCTTTACAGCCAAAGCAAGACAAGCATTTGTGTAAGTTTATCGATAGCCTAGCATAGCATTATGCCTAGCTAGCAGCAGGCAACCTGGTCACGAAAATCAGAAAAGCAATCAAATTAAATCGTTTACCTTTGATGAGCTTCGCATGTTTTCACTCACAAGACTCCCAGTTAAATAGCAAATGTTCCTTTTTTCCCCAAAATATTATTTTTGTAGCCGAAATAACTCTTCACGTTTGGCTGAGAACTCGACCGGAAATTGCAGTCACGACAACACCGAAAAATATTCCAAATTAGCTCCATAATATCGACAGAAACATGGCAAACATGTTTATAATCAATCCTCAAGGTGTTTTTCAAATATCTATTCGATAATATCAACCGGGATAGGTGGCTTCTTAGTAGGAAAGAGAGAAACAATGCCCGCATTTGTCTCTTACGCACAAAACACTTGAGACTCCAGCTGACCACTGACGCAATGCTGACGTTCAGGCTAATTTTTCTAAATAAAAAGCCTGAAACTATGTATTGTGACACTAGACACATTAGGGAAGCCATAGAAAAAGGTATCTGGTTGATCTCATATTCACTGCTCAATAGGAACGCAGAGCTTTCTAAATGAGAGTCCCTTCCTGATTGGATTTTCCTCAGGCTTTCGCCTGCAATATCAGTTCTGTTATACTCACAGACAATATTTTTACAGTTTTGGAAACTTTAGAGTGTTCTCTATCCTAAGCTGTCAATTATATGCATATTCTAGCATCTTGTCCAGACAAAATTACCTGTTTACTTTGGGAACGTTATTTTTCCAAAAATGAAAATAGTGCCCCCTAGATTCAACAGGTTAGCCTTCACTAACACAGAAGCTGCTGCCTACATATAGACTTGAAATCATTGGCCACTCTAACAAATGGATCACCTGTCAATTTATTAATGGTACTTTAAAATCAAGGATGCCAATAATTTTGGACCTGTCTGTATATAGTATAAAACTACACTATATAGACTCATGAGTGGTGCAGTGGTATAAGGCACTGCATCTCAGTGTTAGAGGCATCCCTACAGACCCTGGTTCAATTCCAGGCTGTATCACAACAGGCCGTTATTGGGAGTCCCATACGGTGGCGCACAATTGGCCCAGCGTCGTCCGGGTTATGGTTTGGTCCGGGTAGGCCGTCATTCTAAATGAGAATTTGTTGGCAACCAACTTGCCTAGTTAAATAAAAAATGGATTCGTGTCTCTCGGGCTCATACTATAGAAGAAGTAAAAGCTGCATTGACCAACATCTCCATTCATCTGTAGTCGGTGTTACGAATCCCTTTTGGCCCGACAGTCTAGGGGGATGGTAATGAGACCCGTAACATAACTCATGCAAATTCTAGTAGTGACAAAGTAAAAGTGAGAACGAAATAACTACGACAACTGAAATCTACCGTCAAACTCAACGTTTATTTGTAAACACACGGTAATGGAGGGGGGGGGGGGGGGGGAGCAGGAAAAGGGGCTGAGCTGGACCCAATGAAAGAAACAATAAGTATTCAAAAACACCCCTAAGCTAGACTAGCCTACTTTAACAGCTAACTAACTAACCAAAAATACAGTGGGTGGTCCGCCCAGTTCTAACTAGTGTATTTAACAAAGTCTACCTACAGGTAATGTATGCCCATGGGCGACTTGTCTTGGTTTCCCCTTTTCCCACCAGCAAACAAACACCATAACCAAAACAATACTCACAGGTAATGACAAAGTGCTACGGAGGTGCTCAAACAAAAGAGAGGTTAATACACAACGAGAGCGTGAAACACAGAGACCTACAGACATGGCATTTACAGAGAGATTGAGCTCTAGAGCAAACAACTGATGGGGTTTTTAAACCAAGGGAAAGGAACTGTGATTGGGTAGGAAACAGGAGGAGGTGTGTCTTCTGATTGATGATTGTTGACTGATTGGGGAGTGATGATTTTCACCTGTGAGGGGAGAAGGAGAGAAAAGAACCACACACACACAGGATACACACAGGATACTTGTATCCGTAACAGTCGGTAACCAAACAAAGTTGTCATCTGTTGCCGCATATGTGACATACTTCGTATTCTATGGTTGAAACATTTTCTCTTCCAATAAAGGAAATAGTTAGCTAGCAATATTTAAAATACAGATAAATACATTAATCATTCTCACAGAGTATCACATAAAGTGAAGTGTGCTCCATTCTGAGCCGCTGGTAAGTGACTGTCGATACCAGCGTGTCCTCTGGACCCTTACAGTTCCTGCGGTCTGTGACACGAATGGGGCTTTGACAAAATTAGAAAGGTACAGATGCTAAAAGAAAAACAGAAAAAATAGCATCTATTGTCATGTTCATTTCTACACAACTTCCTCTTACTGTGAAAGGAATGAACACATCAACACTGTCTTTCTATGGGAGGAAGAGAAAACTATAGTATGTGAATAATAACATATTTGTGTAAAAAGTGAAGTCAATATTGCATTTACCATACCTGGTCATGTTTACATTTCCAGTACAATCTTTAATGTCACTAAGAGAGGTGTCAAAGGTTTGAGGTGATGGCATGTTTATCATTTGGTTTATGTTGTAGCTATTTGGAGGTCAACTGCATGTAGATGTTCTTGAGTTACAGTCTGTCAACTGTTCAAAGTAATAACCCAGGAAAGTAGTGATCACAGTGATAGATTGAATGTAAAATATCAATTAATAAGTGAACTACAGATAATGTATGATGCCAGAACATTGTCATTCTTGTCATCCCTGCACAACTTTTCATGTGTGCTCATCAGCCCAACAACTAGGTTTTTGCAGGTTTTTGCATATGACTACAACCATTTCTCTATTTGACTCTCTCTGATCAGCATCACACAGCGTCTTCCTTCACAAACCCACACTGCTAAAGAGGAAGAGAGCAAACCATGACCCCTCAACTATGACAAACAGCTAACCAAATGTGAAGTTCCTCAGACTTTTAATTTCATACACAAAAAGTCAAACTTAACCAATTACTTATTTAGTGTTATTATGCAAGTTGAGTGGACTTAAAAAGGACAAGAATTTGAGCCAATGTGTTCGTGTCTTTAGTCAAGAAACTCTGCTTGAAGTCAGTTGTATTTGAACAAACTTGTTGAGTAAAATTACAAATTCATGTTTGCTCAAAATAACTCAAAACCACACCAATCATTATCATTATCATTATTTCAGCATGATCTCTTGCAAGTTGATTTTCAGAATGGTTTGTTTCAATACCTGTGTATTTGCATGCACTTTAGAAAACATGTATGTTATCTATGTTTGTGTAGCATAAGATTAATCAACCAATCAAACTAATCCAATAGTAGTTAGTAGTTCGACTTATTTCACCCTTTATTGTTATGGCTGTTCCAGTTTATATGATTTAGGCAGTCTCAGTAATCAATTTTCCCTTTTTTTTATTTTTTATTTGATTTATTTCACCTTTATTTAACCAGGTAGGCAAGTTGAGAACAAGTTCTCATTTACAATTGCAACCTGGCCAAGATAAAGCAAAGCAGTTTGACACATACAACGACACAGAGTTACACATGGAGTAAAACAAACATACAGTCAATAATACAGTATAAACAAGTCTATATACGATGTGAGCAAATGAGGTGAGATAAGGGAGGTAAAGGCAAAAAAAGGCCATGGTGGCGAAGTAAATACAATATAGCAAGTAAAACACTGGAATGGTAGATTTGCAGTGGAAGAATGTGGAAAGTAGAAATAAAAATAATGGGGTGCAAAGGAGCAAAATAAATAAATACATTAAATACGGTAGGGAAAGGGGTAGTTGTTTGGGCTAAATTATAGGTGGGCTATGTACAGGTGCAGTAATCTGTGAGCTGCTCTGACAGTTGGTGCTTAAAGCTAGTGAGGGAGATAGGTGTTTCCAGTTTCAGAGATTTTTGTAGTTCGTTCCAGTCATTGGCAGCAGAGAACTGGAAGGAGAGGCGGCCAAAGAAAGAATTGGTTTTGGGGGTGAGTAGAGAGATATACCTGCTGGAGCGTGTGCTACAGGTGGGAGATGCTATGGTGACCAGCGAGCTGAGATAAGGGGGGACTTTACCTAGCAGGGTCTTGTAGATGACATGGAGCCAGTGGGTTTGGCGACGAGTATGAAGCGAGGGCCAGCCAACGAGAGCGTACAGGTCGCAATGGTGGGTAGTATATGGGGCTTTGGTGACAAAACGGATTGCACTGTGATAGACTGCATCCAATTTGTTGAGTAGGGTATTGGAGGCTATTTTGTAAATGACATCGCCAAAGTCGAGGATTGGTAGGATGGTCAGTTTTACAAGGGTATGTTTGGCAGCATGAGTGAAGGATGCTTTGTTGCGAAATAGGAAGCCAATTCTAGATGTAACCTTGGATTGGAGATATTTGATATGGGTCTGGAAGGAGAGTTTACAGTCTAACCAGACACCTAAGTATTTGTAGTTTTGCCACGTACTCTAAGTCAGAGCTGTCCAGAGTAGTGATGTTGGACAGGCGGGTAGGTGCAGGTAGCGATCGGTTGAAGAGCATGCATTTAGTTTTACTTGTATTTAAGAGCAATTGGAGGCCACGGAAGGAGAGTTGTATGGCATTGAAGCTTGCCTGGAGGTTTGTTAACACAGTGTCCAAAGAAGGGCCAGAAGTATACAGAATGGTGTCGTCTGCATAGAGGTGGATCAGAGACTCACCAGCAGCAAGAGCGACCTCATTGATGTATACAGAGAAGAGAGTCGGTCCAAGAATTGAACCCTCTGGCACCCCCATAGAGACTGCCAAAGGTCCGGACAGCAGACCCTCCGATTTGACACACTGAACTCTATCAGAGAAGTAGTTGGTGAACCAGGCGAGGCAATCATTTGAGAAACCAAGGCTGTCGAGTCTGCCGATGAGGATGTGGTGATTAACAGAGTCGAAAGCCTTGGCCAGATCAATGAATACGGCTGCACAGTAATGTTTCTTATCGATGGCGGTTAAGATATCGTTTAGGACCTTGAGCGTGGCTGAGGTGCACCCATGACCAGCTCTGAAACCAGATTGCATAGCAGAGAAGGTATGGTGAGATTCGAAATGGTCGGTAATCTATTTGTTGACATGGCTTTCGAAGACCTTAGAAAGGCATGGTAGGATAGATATAGGTCTGTAGCAGTTTGGGTCAAGAGTGTCCCCCCCTTTGAAGAGGGGGATGACCGCAGCTGCTTTCCAATCTTTGGGAATCTCAGACGACACAAAAGAGAGGTTGAACAGGCTAGTAATAGGGGTGGCAACAATTTCGGCAGATAATTTTAGAAAGAAAGGGTCCAAATTGTCTAGCCCGGCTGATTTGTAGGGGTCCAGATTTTGCAGCTCTTTCAGAACATCAGCTGAACGGATTTGGGAGAAGGAGAAATGGGGAAGGCTTGGGCGAGTTGCTGTGGGGGGTGCAGTGCTGTTGACCGGGGTAGGAGTAGCCAGGTGGAAAGCATGGCCAGCCGTAGAAAAATGCTTATTGAAATTCTCAATTATGGTGGATTTATCAGTGGTGACAGTGTTTCCTATCTTCAGTGCAGTGGGCAGCTGGGAGGAGGTGTTCTTATTCTCCATGGACTTTACAGTGTCCCAGAACATTTTTGAGTTAGTGTTGCAGGAAGCAAATTTCTGCTTGAAAAAGCTAGCCTTGCCTTTTTTAACTGCCTGTGTATAATGGTTTCTAGCTTCCCTGAACAGCTGCATATCACGGGGGCTATCCGATGCTAATGCAGAACGCCATAGGATGTTTTTGTGTTGGTTAAGGGCAGTCAGGTCTGGGGAGAACCAAGGGCTATATCTGTTCCTGGTTCTAAATTTCTTGAATGGGGCATGTTTATTTAAGATGGTTAGGAAGGCATTTAAAAAAAATATCCAGGCATCCTCTACTGACGGGATGAGATCAATATCCTTCCAGGATACCCCGGCCAGGTCGATTAGAAAGGCCTGGCATAAATCAACCTCACTAATCAATGTCACGCTATTATCTACAACTCTTTTCTTTCATCAAGAAAGATACATAGGAGCTTGTCTGATCACCACGCCTACTAAATCAAATCAAATCAAATTTTATTGGTCACATACACATGGTTAGAAGATGTTAATGCGAGTGTAGCGAAATGCTTGTGCTTCTAGTTCCGACAATGCAGTAATAACCAACGAGTATTCTAACCTAACAATTCCAAAACAAGTGTAAAGGAATAAAGAATATGTACATAAAGATATATGAATGAGTGATGGTACAGAACGGCATAGGCAAGATGCAGTAGATGGTATCGAGTACAGTATATACATATGAGATGAGTAATGTAGGGTATGTAAACAAAGTGGCATAGTTTAAAGTGTCTAGTGATACATGTATTACATAAAGATGCAGTAAATGATATAGAGTACAGTATATACTTATACATATGAGATGAGTAATGTAGGGTATGTAAACATTATATTAAGTAGAATTGTTTAAAGTGGCTAGTGATATATTTTTACATCAATTTCCATCAAATTTCCATTATTAAAATGGCTGGAGTTGAGTCAGTGTGTTGACAGCAGCCACTCAATGTTAGTGGTGGCTGTTTAACAGTCTGATGGCCTTGAAATAGAAGCAGTTTTTCATTCTCTCGGTCCCTGCTTTGATGCACCTGTACTGACCTCGCCTTCTGGATGATAGCGGGATGAACAGGCAGTGGCTCGGGTGGTTGTTGTCCTTGATGATCTTTATGGCCTTCCTGTGACATCGGGTGGTGTAGGTGTCCTGGAGGGCAGGTAGTTTGCCCCCGGTGATGCGTTGTGCAGACCTCACTACCCTCTGGAGAGCCTTACGGTTGTGGGCGGAGCAGTTGCCATACCAGGCAGTGATACAGCCCGACAGGATGCTCTCGATTGTGCATCTGTAAAAGTTTGTGAGTGCTTTTGGTGACAAGACAAATTTCTTCAGCCTCCTGAGGTTGAAGACACGCTGCTGCGCCTTCTTCACGATGCTGTCTGTGTGGGTGGACCAATTCAATTTGTCCGTGATGTGTACACCGAGGAACTTAAAACTTACTACCCTCTCCACTACTGTTCCGTCAATGTGGATACGGGGGTGCTCCCTCTGCTGTTTCCTGAAGTCCACAATCATCTCCTTAGTTTTGTTGACGTTGAGTGTGAGGTTCTTTTCCTGACACCACACTCCAGGGCTCTCACATCCTCCCTGTAGTCCGTCTCGTCATTGTTGGTAATCAAGCCTACCACTGTAGTGTCGTCCGCAAACTTGATGATTGAGTTGGAGGCGTGCATGGCCACGCAGTCGTGGGTGAACAGGGAGTACAGGAGAGGGCTCAGAACGCACCCTTGTGGGGCCTCAGTGTTGAGGATCAGCGGGGTGGAGATGTTTACCTACCCTCACCACCTGGGGGCGGCCCGTCAGGAAGTCCAGTACCCAGTTGCACAGGGCGGGGTCGAGACCCACGGTCTCGAGCTTGATGACGAGTTTGGAGGGTACTATGGTGTTAAATGCTGAGCTGTAGTCGATGAACAGCATTCTCACATAGGTATTCCTCTTGTCCAGATGGGTTAGGGCAGTGTGCAGTGTGGTTGCGATCGCGTCGTCTGTGGATCTATTTGGGCGGTAAGAAAATTGGAGTGGGTCTAGGGTGTCAGGTAGGGTGGAGGTGATATGGTCCTTGACTAGTCTCTCAAAGCACTTCATGATGACGGAAGTGAGTACTACGGGGCGGTAGTCCTTTAGCTCAGTTACCTTAGCTTTCTTGGGAACAGGGACAATGGTGGCCCTCTTGAAGGATGTGGGAACAACAGACTGGGATAAGGATTGATTGAATATGTCCGTAAACACACCAGCCAGCTGGTCTGTGCATGCTCTGAGGATGCGGCTGGGGATGCCATCTGGGCCTGCAGGCTTGCGAGGGTTAACACGCTTAAATGTTTTACTCACGTCGGCTGCAGTGAAGGAGAGTCCGCAGGTTTTGGTAGCGGGCCGTGTCAGTGGCACTGTATTGTCCTCAAAGCGGGCAAAAAAAGTTATTTAGTCTGTCTGGGAGCAAGACATCCTGGTCCGGGACGGGGCTGGTTTTCTTTTTGTAATCCGTGATTGACTGTAGACCCTGCCCCATACCTCTTGTGTCTGAGCCGTTGAATTGCAACTCTACTTTGTCTCTATACTGACGCTTAGCTTGTTTGATTGCCTTGCGGAGGGAATAGCTACACTGTTTGTATTCGGTCATGTTTCCTGTCACCTTGCCCTGGTTAAAAGCAGTGGTTCGCGCTTTCAGTTTCACGAGAATGCTGCCATCAATCCAAGGTTTCTGGTTTGGGAATGTTTTAATCGTTGCTATGGGTACGACATCATCAATGCACTTTCTAATGAACTCGCTCACTGAATCAGCGTATTCATCAATATTGTTGTTTGCGCAATGCGGAATATATCCCAATCCACGTGATCGAAGCAGTCTTGAAGCGTGGAATCAGATTGGTCGGACCAGCGTTGAACAGACCTGAGCACGGGAGTTTCTTGTTTTAGTTTCTGTTTGTAGGCTGGAAGCAACAAAATTGAGTCGTGGTCAGCTTTTCCAAAAGGAGGGCGGGGGGGCCTTGTATGCGTCGCAGAAGTTAGAATAGCAATGATCCAGGGTTTTACCAGCCCTGGTAGCACAATCGATATGCTGATACAGTTTAGGGAGTCTTGTTTTCAGATTAGCCTTGTTAAAATCCCCAGCTACAATGAATGCAACTATGGTTTCCAGTTTGCATAGAGTCAAATAAAGTTAGTTCAGGGCCATCGATGTGTCTGCTTGGGGGGGAATATATACGGCTGTGATTATAATTGAAGAGAATTCCCTTGGTAGATAATGGGGTCGACATTTGATTGTGAGGAATTCTAAGTCAGGTGAACAGAAGGACTTGAGTTCCTGTATGTTGTTATGATCACACCACGTCTCGTTAATCATAAGGCATACCCCCCCGCCCCTCTTCTTACCAGAAAGATGCTTTCTGTCGGCGCGATGCGTGAAGAAACCAGCTGGCTGCACCGACTCCATTAGCGTCTCTCTCGAGTGAGCCATGTTCCCGTGAAGCAAAGAACGTTACAGTCTCTGATGTCTCTCTGGAATGCTACCCGTGCTCGGATTTCATCAACCTTATTGTCAAGAGATGGACATTGGCGAGTAGTATGCTAGGGAGTGGTGCGCGATGTGCCCGTTTCCGGAGCCTGACCAGAAGATCTCTTCTTTTGCCTCTTTTACGACGTCGTTGTTTGGGTCGTCGGATGTGATCCAATCCATTGTCCTGGGGGGAAGGCAGAACACAGGATCCCCTTCGGGAAAATCATATTCCAGGTCGTCATGATGGTGAGTTGACGTTGCTCTTATATTCAGTAGTTCCTCCCGACTGTATGTAATGAAACATAAGATTACCTGGGGTACCAATGTAAAAAAACAAAATACTGCATAGTTTCCTAGGAACGCGAAGCGAGGCGGCCATCTCTGTCGGCGCCGGTCAGTGGAAGTCCTCATGCTCAGAGATGTAGTGACATTTCAGAATCTCCTAATTGTAACTAGACCTTCAAAGAAAGGCATAAGGCCTTATGATATTCTGTAGATATGAGAAATAATAACGGGAGAAGATTACAATAGTGAAAAAGAAAGCAAATAGTGTAGTTTGTGATGAAATTAAACAGTAACATCTAGGCCTATCTACAGAATATACACTTGTAAGATGGGGAGGGTTCCATATCTATGGAAGGCCCAGCTTATGACCACATCCTGTTCAGCTCACAGTACTTCCTGGTAGGGAGAAGGGGGGCCTTCTGGGTGTCCAAATGTGATCTTGTCATACAGAGTCTGCAGCTACATGTGACAGATATTCAAGAAGAAACTGTTTCAGCATCAAGAAAGGTAGTGACTTTTCTCAAAGTAGACTACATAGTCTTCCATTCAATCACATACATTTTACCATTATGACCATTTATATCTTACCTTGTTCAGTCTTGGGATAACCAGATCATTGACAGTTTCATGGATGGATATTGGGTTTACATGACTGTTTGATCTTGTCTGGAATCAAAACACAGCCCATTACAATACAGTACATACAGCTTTAACACATTCAGATACATAATAAGGCAATGTATACTTACATCTCTACTTCTTGTGTTGTCCATAATATCAGCATATATTGTGTTGTCAGTTAGATCTGCTGTGTTTAATAAGAACAAAATATCAACCAATCAGAAACATTTTATACGGGATATCAACAAACATACCCAGGAATTAATTAGGGGTTTTTCTCATTTCTAGCAAATCCCCCCCAAAATCATAGCAGCTGAAGAATACTTCTAGAACCAACAGAAATGTCACCTTAAGTATAGCTGAGGCCCCTAAGCTGTACATACCTGTGTTACTTTGGCCCCTGCAGTAGCACACTGCCACAGCTACAGTGAGGATCAGCACCACAGCGCCTCCTACTGATATTCCAATGTAGATGGTTTACCACACCAGTCCTGTCACATATTGTACAACACACATGATTAGACGATACAATATGATAAAGACTGAATGGCTCTATATCATGTACAGTACATCCAATGTAATCACATTGCGTTCAACATTATCGTGTAAGCACACTGAAAAGTGTATGGAAGGGATTATTATGATATCTAGGTACCTGGGGTGGATGTGTCATTACTACACTTTGCCATCTCAAAGGCAGTTTTCCAACTGACTAGGTTGGAGGCGTTGCACTTTACACTGATGTTTCTCTCTGCTGATGAGAGAGAGAAGTAAATCTGCTGGGCGTCCCCGTAGATCTCATTGTCTCTCTCCCAGGTGTAGGTAATGTTGGGGTAGCAGGACACGTTGCACACCAGCCGTACCGTACAGGAGCAGTTGGCCAATAGCTTGATGTCTGTCTGGATCGCCACCTTGGATATAGGCTCTGACCAACCAGGAGAGAGATACAGACTCGTAATCAGTCTTCTAAATTAACCCTACCATAGCCATACCACCAGGAGAAAGACGACTTGAAAATGTGATGGAAATTGAATAACGCTTGGTGAGTCAGGTCAGTATAAAACCAAAAAATCTGTGTTATAGTTTAAAAATCGTCAGCCATGTTTATGGATATAAATAAGAATTATATTCAAATAGGATTTAAAAAATGATGATAACAGCCTACCGTGGACCTTCAGAGTGATGGTCTTACTGCCAATCTGACCTTTGTCCCCTTCGCCTGTAAGTAGAAAATCCCCTGAGTCTTGCAGTGTCAGTTCTCTGACTGTTAAACTGTAGTTGTTGGTGTTCATCTTTAGTCTCCCCTCAAACTGGGATCCAGGGGAATATACAACTTCTGTGTTGAATTCTGTAATATAATTTCCCATATATTTCCACAACAAGGATTTGAAATGTCCCGCCTCTAAGCCTGCCTGCAGCTCCATGGAGTCCCCCACTCTCTTGTTGATCAGAGGAACACCCACATCTGAAACACACAAATACATACGTTATAAAGGTGATTTTCTTTCTTTTTCTGACATCAGTCAATGGTTGCGCACTGTATTACAATGATCTTATTACTGTATAATTATTCATATAAGTACGATGTAGCATGTGATGTAATTACTCATTGTTACACTGCAATACTTGTTACAGTGTGACTGTAATACTATAATACAATAATACACTACAATGCAAAGTCCTACATAATCAATAATAGATTAGATTATGGATTGGATTTATATACAGCGCATTTCCAGGTTTCATTTATGCTGTACGTGGAACTTTGTATATTTTCACTTTATATATCTGTGTGTGTGTCCTTTTTAACTTCATTAAAGTCCACTCCTCCCCCACATTCAGTAGAACAGGATGAGATGACAGGAAAAGAGAAGTGGGGGTGGATCTGATAACCCCTCCTCAGCTCACAAGTACAAATACCTCTGTGTTTACTGTGTAATTATTCACCAGAAATGCATCATATACTGCATGAGCAACGTTATAATTACATATCAGTCTGAAGTAAAGAATTATAAACCCTTACACGAAAAATCCTGTCTTGAATTAAGAAAAAAACAGTTACAGTTCATTTAAGAATTTAAGACTTACTGCAGTTATCCCAGTCAGACAATGTATCATATTATTTAATAGAAACAATAATTTGATACAGTCCCATATCGCCTTAAAATGTAGTGAATGACAGCCATTAGGCACAGGGTCATAAGATCTGTTGCATTCTAGAAGCACTGCAACAGCTGCTGACCCAACCACACTCATTCAAAACTGCAGAAAACACACATATGTTCCTGAATAAAGGTATTATGTAGGTGTTAACAGTAATACAGCAATTGTTTTGAGTTATCCAACCAATCACTGATGATTAGGCATGCTTACAGGCAACACACCATGTAAAAACCAACAAGGAAGTTAGAGAAAGCTGACGGTTTTCCTTACTTCCGCATGCAAGCAAGCTCATGCAATAGATCCTGTTTGGGGATGATTCTACCCTCTTGGTTTCACATTAGAATAAGGAGACCGTTGAAAAGACCCTAAGCAGCCAATTGACTAAAGTCAGAAAGTGGTTATCTGTAAGGGTTTTCCTGTGGTGAAGCGGACCAAAATGCAGCGTGGTGGTTATTCATGTTGTTTAATAAAGGAACTAGACATGAACTAACAAAACAAGAAATGTGCGAAAACCTAAACAGTCCTATCTGGTGCAAACACAGACAGGAACAATCACCCACAAACAGTGAAACCCAGGCTACCTAAGTATGATTCTCAATCAGAGACAACTAATGACACCTGCCTCTGATTGAGAACCATACTAGGCCGAAACATAGAAATACCCAAAACCTAGAACAAACATAGACTGCCCACCCAACTCACACCCTGACCATACTAAATAAATACAAAACAAAGGAAATAAGGTCAGAACGTGACAGTACCACCCCCCCCGCCCCCCAAAGGTGTGGAATCCGGCGACTCCGGCTGCGCTGGACAGGCGGGAGCACCTGTAGGGGTGAGACGAGACAGCCTGGTGCGGGGGGCTGCCACCGGAGGGCTGGTGCGTGGAGGTGGTACCGGATAGACCAGACCGTGCAGGCGCACTGGAGCTCTTGAGCACCGAGCCTGCCCAACCTTACCTGGTTGAATGCTCCAGTGCGGCGAGGTGGAATAGCCCGCACTGGGTTATGCAGGCGAACCGGGGACACCGTGCGCAAGGCTGGTGCCATGTAAGCCGGCCCAAGGAGACGCACTGGGGACCAGATGCGTAGAGCCGGCTTCATGGCACTTGGCTCAATGCTCACTCTAGCCCGGCCGATACGCGGAGCTGGTATGTACCGCACCGGGCTATGCACCCGCACTGGGGACACCATGCGCTCCACAGAATAACACGGTGCCTGCCCGGTCTCTCTCGCCCCCCGGTAAGCACTGGAAGTTGGCACAGGTCTCCAACCTGGCTTCGCCACAATTCCTGTGTGCCCCCCAGTGGGGCTGACTCTCGGGCTTCCATCCGCTCTGCCGTGCTAGCTCCTCATAATGCCGCCTCTCTGCTTTTGCTGCCTCCAGCTCGGCTTTGGGGGCGGCAATATTCCCCTGGCTCTGCCTTGGGTCCTTTCCCGTCTAGAATCTCCTCCCAAGTCCATCTCTCCAAATAGTGTAGCCTCTCCCACTGCTGCTGCTGCTGCCTCTGTTGCTGCTGCTTTTGCCGTTGCCCGTTACCACGCCGCTTGGTCCTGTTGTGGTGGGTGATTCTGTAAGGGTTTTCCTGTGGTGAAGGAGAAGCAGACCAAAATGCAGCGTGGTGGTTATTCATGTTCATTAATAAAGGAACTAGACATGAAATAACTACCAAAACAAGAAATGTGCGAAAACCTAAACAGTCCTATCCGGTGCAAACACAGAGACAGGAACAATCACTCACAAACACACAGTGAAACCCAGGCTACCTAAGTATGATTCTCAATCAGAGACAACTAATGACACCTGCCTCTGATTGAGAACCATACTAGGCCGAAACATAGAAATACCCAAAACCTAGAAAAACAAACATAGACTGCCCACCCAACTCACACCTTGACCATACTAAATAAATACAAAACAAAGGAAATAAAGGTCAGAATGTGACATTATCCATTTAGGCAAGACAGAATGTATCCTGTTTGGTTCCAAACACAAAGTGAACAACTCTTCCAACTTCTTGGTCAAGTTTAATAGTGTAGCGGTGAAGGAAAAATGCTCTGTTACATTCATTGGGATGTGAACTGGACCAACACATAACATGCGAACTTGTGGCTCTGAAGGCCATTGGGAATGTTCACTCCAGGACAAAGATCCTGGCAAGAGGACCCTGGCAACATGTCTGATACAGTGCCACTATGCTTGTATCTCATGGCATAACAACAAATCTGAAAGACAAACTTCCAACGGCCCAAAACAAACTAAAGTGCCAGTTTCCACACAATCTGGTGGTGGTGCAGATTAAACTGTTGATGGTTTTTAAAGTGATACATGACCTTTCCCCCAGTTACTGGTCTGGTTATTTTAATTTCATCACAGACTCTCATAGCCATCACACCAGAGCCAGTGTTGCCAATATGAGATCGCTGCTCTATAGGAGCATGGCTGGAAAAAGCTCTTTCCTTAACACTGGTGCAGAGGAATGGAATGGTGTACCAAACCATATAAAATCTATCAATACACTAGGGAGTTTTAAGATAAACCTTAAGAAAGGGTTTATGTGGAAAATGCTTTAAAACTGTGCAAGTATAATTGTTTCAATGAACGTTACTTGGTAATCTATTTTATTCCTTTTACGGGTTCCTCTCTAATGATGAGATATATTTTGTTTTCATGTTATCTTGTGTTTACTGTATTTTTGTTTTATTGTATTTTCAAGAGGACCACAAAATGGGGATACGTTTTTAAACTTGTTTGTGTCATCCTCGTTGATGGTTCTACTGAGTTTAAAATGTTGAAATAAATAAAAACAGTGACATGACTTACCATAGTGGAGGTTAGAGAGTAGGACAAGCAGTATTCCCTGTTTGGAGAAGCAGGAGAAGGGACCCCCAGACATCTCTTTAAGGTGTTAACTGTTTCCTCTGGCTGTATGTACTTATCTATCACTGTCACTGGTAGCTAGCGGTTGACTAACCAATACACACAGAGAATAAAGAGCAGAAACTTCCTTTTGATGAGGCCTGCTGTTCTATGAAATCATTCCTTTATCTTAGCTGAAAAAGAGGTCACATCCTACCCCTTCACTCAGCTTCCCATTCTACCCTTTCACTCAGCTTCAGAGGCGTGGGGTCTGTCACTGTGTTGATCAGTCTGATGGTGGTGGTTTTGGAGCATGTGTTTCCTAGCTGCTGCTGGTTGTGTGGTTAATGGTCATGGTGTTTCACAGATACCGGTAGCTTTGTTACTTTATGAGCAGACCACTCAATGTTGCAGAGAAAGAGAAAGGAGGGAGATAGAGGACTCGGGGGAAGAGAGAGAGTGAGACAGAGAGCGAGACAGAGAAAGAGAAGACAGACAGAGAGAGAGGGGGGGGGGGGAGAGAGCAAAAATGTCAAAACACTGTCTCTGCAGTTTCATCTAGGCTTCATATGCCTGCAGAAGTGTTTGCTTGACTTCTACTGCATGCTCATAGGTCAGGGTGACTGAGGGACATGAAACACCTGTCAACTTTTTCGGAAGGTAGTAGGTCCCATGTTACTGATAGAGGCCCCGTTTCTACGTTTCATATAGCATCTTGTCGTGATGCCACTTCTAGTGACAATGACCTGGCTGCCGGCTGTCTGTCTCACCACATAGACATTAACACATAGACACAGAAACCCTCTAACTGGAACAGTGACCTTCCAGACCATGCAGGGACACTGGAAATAGCAGTAAGAGTCACACACCACTAATGTCATTAATCGTCATGACCTGTCTGTAGGATGAGGAGGCAATATGGGAGAACTGGTTGCCGTTCATACGTGGTTACTAGATTCTCAGAACTCCAGCAGAGTATATGACATCATAAAACGGATAAGAACTGTTATTTTCAGGCACACTCTTCCCCAAAAAGTCATTCTGAAAATCTCAATGGGTCTTCAGCTGATGGGGTACGGCATTTGAACTTTGCTCATGGGGCATTTATGTTATATTCTTCAAGATTCAATGGGTAGATATAATTAAGTCCAAAAATGGATGCAGAAATAGCTCACACATTGTGGAGCGTAAAATCTATACTAGGCTGAAAGGAGTTTTTACCATATTAGGTTGTATGGAAAAGTTGATGATGATGATACAATCAATATACTGTAAGAAAGCCCTCATGC
This sequence comes from Oncorhynchus nerka, assembly GCF_034236695.1. NCBI lineage: Eukaryota > Metazoa > Chordata > Actinopteri > Salmoniformes > Salmonidae > Oncorhynchus > Oncorhynchus nerka. Next base: position 45,130,486 of record NC_088403.1, on the reverse strand, counting down.
CATCTGGTGGATAAAAAATAGTTTATTAAAAAAGCACAACGCAAAGACATTGGAAAAGTACAGGCCATTAGAAGAAAACGTGAATAATACTTGTAATATTTTGGAAATTCATATACAAATACGTTATTATATGATCGGAATTACAGATATAACAAATCAAAGATAATATGTTTTAATAAATTTACAACAAAACATTTCAGTACACAATGCAAAGCAGATACAATTGCAGTAGCTGCAGATAAGATGCATCATTTCACCATATAATAAAAAAAACTGTTCCAGTGAAACACAATTAACCCATGTGTTATGCACTTGAGTGAGGACCCAAAAGCGGTTTAACAAAAACAGAGTCCTTTAATGTAAAAACACAGGGAAGACATAGATCCTCTTCAGATGTAGATAATGGCAAAATAGACAACCCGCAGAGAGGGCGACAAATGAAACAAAAAGTCCTTCTGATATTTACAAAAGAGTCCCCTTCTTAGCAGCAGAGGAGAATAGCTGGGTTAGAGTCCCCTTCTTAGCAGCAGAGGAGAATAGCTGGGTTAGCGGCGACAGACTGCTGGTCTCTCTGGGTAGGCGCGGGTCGTAGAGGACAGAGGTACCTGATCACACGTAGCATCAGATGAACAGGCAGATTCCGACAGGACGGGACAAGGGTGAAGCAAACGAGACGATAGTTTGGATCTGGCATGAGAAACTCAAACGAGAATCTGACAAAGAAAGAAGCAGGAACAGAGAGAGAAATAGAGACCTAATCAGAGGGAAAAAGGGAACAGGTGGGAAAAGGGTGAACGAGGTAGTTAGAGAAGATGAGGAACAGCTGGGGGGAGGAGAGAAAGAGAAGGTAACCTAATACGACCAGCAGAGGGAGACGGAGTGAAGAGAAAGAACAGGAACAAGACATAATATGACAATACATGACACCATGCTTAAATACAATATATATGTTTGTTAATAAAATAAGAAAAAAATCCTTAATGTACAAGATGTTATTGTGTGTGTGTGTGTATGTGTGTGTTTGCTTGTGTTTGTTGAATGTGCATAATCCATGTTCCTGTGTTCCTTCTGCTCCTCTTCTGATGGTGTGTCCCTCCATCCCTCCATTGTTCCATCCATTCATCCCTCAATCTTTCCATCAGTCCGCCCATCCCTCCATCTTTCCATCCCTCCATACTTCCATCCCTCCATCCCTCCATCCTTTTATCCCTTCATCCCTCCATCATTCCATTACTCAATCCCTCCATCCCTACCCTCTCAAGGACCTGCAACATATCACCACACAAAGTTGTTTAGGACATGCAGTCAAATAAACTCTTAAGAATCAACCAAAAGACATACATACATATCAGAGCATTCATTCCATATTAGTATCATATTAAGTATCAATAGCATTTGGCTATTAGTCTTACCTGGGATGTGCCTGGCTTCAGACTGAATCTGCCTCAGGTGGGGTTGCTGTTTCTATAAGGTGGAAGATAAAATATCAGAATAATATTACCAGTTATTTACAGAATTATCACGTTTCAGGTAAGACCCAGATGCAGACAACGTCGAAGTAACAACAGTTTATTAATCCAACAGGAGCAGGCAAATGACAGGTCAAGAGCAGGCAGGGATCAGTAATCCAGATAGGTGGTGCAAAGGGACAGGACGGCAGACAGGCTCAGGGTCAGGGTAGGCAGAGGTCAGTAAACCAGATAGGTGGGGCAAAGGGACAGGACGGCAGACAGGCTCAGGGTCAGGGTAGGCAGAGGTCAGTAAACCAGATAGGTGGGGCAAAGGGACAGGACGGCAGACAGGCTCAGGATCAGGGCAGGCAAAATGGTCAACACTGGGAAAACAAGGAAACAGGAACAATCGAGAGACAGGAGCAGAGGGAAAACCGCTGGTAGTCTTGTAGAAACAAAACGAACTGGCAACAGACAAACAGAGAACACAGGTATAAATACACAAGTGATAATGGGAAAGATGGGTGACATCTGGAGGGGGGTGGATTCAATCACAAAGACAGGTGAAACAGATCAGGGTGTGCATATTATCAGGGTGAATCAGGGTGAATATTATACAGCTAGTCAATATGATCGTTTTTAAAATTTTCCGGATCAAGATTTGGCTTTTTCGAGAGAGGCTTTATCACTGCCACTTTTCGTGAGTTTGGTACACATCCAATGGATATGGCGCCACTTATTATCGTCAACATAGTAGGGCCAAGCACGGGAAGTAGCTCTTCCAGTCGTTTAGTTGGAATAGGGTCCAGTATGCAGCTTCAGGATTTAGGGACCATGGCTGATCTTCCTGTCTGGGTTGGCGCCCCCCCCTTGGGTTGTGCCGTGGCGGAGATCTTTGTGGGCTATACTCAGCCTTGTCTTAGGATGGTAAGTTGGTGGTTGAAGATATCCCTCTAGTGGTGTGGGGGCTGTGCTTTGGCAAAGTGGGTGGGGTTATATCCTTCCTGTTTGGCCCTGTCTGGGGGTGTCCTCGGATGGGGCCACAGTGTCTCCTGACCCCTCCTGTCTCAGCCTCCAGTATTTATGCTGCAGTAGTTTATGTGTCGGGGGGCTAGGGTCAGTTTGTTATATCTGGAGTACTTCTCCTGTCCTATTCGGTGTCCTGTGTGAATTTAAGTGTGCTCTCTCTAATTCTCTCTCTCTCTCTTTTTTTCTCTCTCTTGGAGGACCTGAGCCCTAGGACCATGCCTCAGGACTACCTGACATGATGACACCTTGCTGTCCCCAGTCCACCTGGCAGCGCTGCTGCTCCAGTTTCAACTGTTCTGCCTTATTATTATTGGACCATGCTGGTCATTTATGAACATTTGAACATCTTGGCCATGTTCTGTTATAATCTCCACCCGGCACAGCCAGAAGAGGACTGGCCACCCCACATAGCCTGGTTCCTCTCTAGGTTTCTTCCTAGGTTTTGGCCTTTCTAGGGAGTTTTTCCTAGCCACCGTGCTTCTACACCTGCATTGCTTGCTGTTTGGGGTTTTAGTTGAAAGTCTGTGTTGCCCAGCAACAGCCCCAAAACATCACTGCTCTAGAGGAGATCTGCATGGAGGAATGGGCAAAAATACCAGCAACAGTGTGTGAAAACCTTGTGAAGACTGACAGAAAACGTTTGACCTCTGTCATTGCCAACAAAGGGTATATAAAAAAGTATTGAGATACATTTGTGTTATTGACCAAATACTTATTTTCCACCATAATTTGCAAATAAATTCATAAAAAATCCTACAATGTGATTTTCTGGATTTTTTTCCTCATTTTGTCTGTCATAGTTGAAGTGTACCTATGATGAAAATTACTCGCCTCTCTCATCTTTTTAAGTGGGAGAACTTGCACAATTGGTGGCTGACTAAATACTTTTTTGCCCCACTGTAAATTCCAAATAATTTGACTTGTCCTCATGTTTAAAAAGGGCTAATTATAATTTCACCCCTACAGGCCAAGAAACACGAGAGCTTGCGCCACACGTGAAATGGTATGAACTCATACTAAACTAGCATATATCAGACTGCAGCTGGACATATATGCAAATCTAGTATGAGAACACTGACCGAAGTGGACGACTCTCCAGAGTGAAATGAACCTCTCAGACCACGTGACCACAAGCTGACCTGGAAGATACCACAAAGGACAGGGAAAACCAGAGCATCACACCACCAGCTTCAAGTAAATAGAGTGCATTAGTTTTCCGATTGAGCGATTGTTTGTGGCATACAGTATGTATTTATGTGAGAAGCGCTTCCCAGGTCCGTTAAAGACCAACGTTCCTTAGCCTTCCTTCCCAAAAGGAAGATTTTCCGTGGTGCCCCGACTTTTTAGTTAATTAAATTGACATGATTACTGTAATGACGTAATAATAATTAAGGAGAATTGATTTGATAAAATATCAGTCTTCAACTTTGATTATATCAAACACACGACACATGTTAGCTTGTGTATATTTTTGTTTTCAAGAGGACCACAGTGGGGATGTATTTAAACTTGTTTGTGTCATCCTCGTTGATGGTTGTATTGTGATTGTATTGTGTTTAAAATGTTAAATTAAATACAAAATAGATACAAAACTTAACATAGTTAGAGGTTATTGAGTAGGAGAAGTAGTATTCCCTGTTTGGAGAAGCAGGAGAAGGGACCACCAGACATCTCTTTAAGGCTTTGACTGTTTCCTCTGGCTGTATGTCCTTGTCTTTCACTGTCACTGATAGCTAGCAGTTGACTAACCAAAACACACAGAGAAGAAAGAGTAGAGAAAGAGCAGAGACTTCATTTTGATGAGGGCTGCTGTTCTATAAAATAATTCCTATATGTTAGCTGAAAAAGAAGTCACATTCTATAGTTGCTCTCTGAAAATAACCCTTCACTCAGCTTGAGAGTTAGAAGATGAAGCGTGGGTGTGTTTGGGGTCTGTCACTGTGTTGATCAGTCTGATGGTGGTGGTTTTGGAGCATGTGTTTCCTACTGCTGCTGGCTGTGTGGTTAACGGTCATGGTGTTTCACAGATACCGGTAGCTTTGTTACTTTATGAGCAGACCACTCACTGTTGCAGAGAAAGAGAAAGTAGGTAGATAGAGGGCTCGGGCGAAGAGAGAGAGAGCGAGATAGAGAAAGAAAGACTAAGAGTGAGGGGGGAGAGAGAGTGTGAGAGGGGGGATTAGAGAGAGCGAGAGAGAGCAAAAATGTCATAAGTGTCTGTGCAGTTTCCGCTTGGCGTCATATGCCTGCAGAAGTGTTTGCATGATTTCTTCTTCATGCTCATTGGTCAGTGTGGCTGAGGGACATGAAACACCCGCCAACTTTATCGGAAGGCAGTAGGTCTAAGGTTACTGATAGAGGCCTTCTACGTTTCAGGTAACATCTTGTGGTGATGCCACTTCCTGTTTCTGTTTCTCAGGAGCAGTGACAATGACCTGGCTGCCGGCTGTCTGTCTCACCACATAGACATAAACACATAGACACAGAAACCCTCTAACTGGAACGGTGACCTTCCAGACCATGCAGGGACACTGGAAATAGCAGTAAGAGTCACACACCACTAATGTCATTAATCGTCATGACCTGTCTGTAGGATGAGGAGGCAATATGGGAGAACAGGTAGTCATTTATACATAGGTTACTAGATTCTCAGAACCCCTGCAGAGTATATGACATAATAAAACCGAGAGGAACTATTATTTTCAGGCACACTCTTCCCCAAAAAGTAATTCTGAAAATCTCAATGGGTCTTCAGCTGATGGGGTGCAGCAATTGACCTTTGCTCATGGGGCATTTATGTTATATTCTTCAAGATTCAATGTAATTAAGTCCAAAAATGGATGCAGAAATAGCAGATTGCCCTTTAACTCACACATTGTGGAGTCTGAGATCTATACTAGGCTGAAAGGAGGTATGATCAAATGAGGTTTTATGGAAAAGTTGATGATGATGACAATATCCATTTACTGTAAGAAAGCACTCAATCCATCTGGTGGAAAAAAATGTTTATTAATAAAGCACAACGCAAAGATATTGTAAAAGTACAGGCCATTAGAAGAAAACGTGAATAATACTTTTTGGAAATTCATGTACAGATATTTTATTCTATCATCTGAATGACAGAGAAATCAACATCACAATTCAATACACAATACAAAGCAGACACAATTACTGTGGCTGCAGATAAGATCCATCAGCATTACACCTTATAATAAAAAAGCTGCTACAATAAAACACAATTAAACCATGCTTAAATACAATAAAATAAGTAAATAAAATAGGTAAGAACTCCTTAATGTACAAGGTGTTATTTTGTGTGTGTTTGTGTGTGTGTTGAGCGTACAAAAGCCATATTCCAGGTTCCTCCTCGGATGGTGTGTTCTTCCATCCCTCCATCCTTTCATCCCTCCATTACTCAATCCCTCCATCCCTGCCCCCTCAAGTACCTGCAACATTTCACCACACAAAGTTGTTTAGGACATGCAGTCAAACAAACTCTTAAGAATTAAACAAAGAGACATTCTCTAAAGAGACTCATTATACTTTGATATCAGAGCATTAGTTCCATATTAGTATCATATAAAGTATCAATAGCTTATGGCTATTAGTCTTACCTGGGGCTGTACCTGGCTTCACTTGAGAATAGACTGAATCTGTCTCAGGTGGGGTTGCTGTTTCTGTAAGGAGTGAGGATAAAACATCAGAATAATATAACAGTTATATACAGAATATTGTGCAGCTAGTCAATATGGGGTCAGAGGTGTGAGGTTATAATAGAGGGAATATGGAAGGAGGGATGTCCAGTCTTACCTTTCTTCTTCTTGGCTTTGGCCTTCTGTTTAAAGTCAACCTCAGCATAGGTCACATCAACAGGTCCAGTTGCTGCTGAAAATGGACATTTCCAGTCAACAAATTAAGGAATTAGCTTATTGAATATTCTACATCTTTTTCGAAACTCCAAAATCACACATGTAGATTTCACTGACTGCCAACCTGTAGAATTGGTCTCACCTGTGGTCTTCCCTGTCTTGACCTCAGAATAGACTGGATTTTCTTTTGGATCAGCTGTCCAAAAGGAGGGGGAGAGAATTTGTTTGTTTTTATCACATGTGATGAGTAAAAAACACTGCTACATTTTGTATGAATTTATGTGACAGTTGAGTTACTTTTCTTTTTCTTGTCCAACTTTCTGTGTTGAATCTGTACATCACATCACTTGGTCCAGCAGTAGCAGCACCAGCATCTGAAATATACAGGTAATACACTAATATCTCTACTTACTGTTAGTATGTCAGTAATATTAAACATATGAAGAACAACTGCAACAACAACTATATACTGTATTCATGCTAAACTTAACATACAGGTAGCCTAGTGCTTAGTAACCAAAATGTTGCTGGGCCAGTAACCGAAAGTTTGCTGGATCGAATCCCTGAGTTGACAAGGTAAAAATCTGTAATTCTGCCCCTGAGCAAGGCAGTTAACCCACTGTTCCCCAGGCTCTGAAGACGTGGATGTCGATTAAGGCAGCCAACCGCATCTCTCTGATTCAGAGGGGTTGGGTTAAATGCGGAAGACATATTTCATTTGAAGGCATTCAGTTGTACAACTGACTAGTTATCCCCCTTTCCCAGTACCATTGTCATTACTGTCTGAGGGTGTGATTGTATCATAGATGTTAGCGCCACCTGTTGGCCAAAGAAGAGAGAAAGATTAATAGGTTGGTTTTTCATCAGCTTGCCTAGGGACATAGACTACGGTAACATCTACATAAAGTTAATGGTGAAAAGTCAGAATGTGAAGTTACAGAGAGGAGAGTGACAGTGGTCTGGGATGATAGACTGACCATGCTGCAGATTATTGTACCCAGCATCAGGAGCCTGGCCCTGGGTAGATCCTTGGTCCTGTTGGGGGTCCAGGTTGGTGCTCTGGGGCTGGGGGGGCCTACAGGGAGAGAGATACTCATGAAACACACAGATTATATTTTACTGTATGAAAAGGAACGTAGTTGAAAGGTGTACTCACGAGAACATTATGTTGCAACGGGAATCTGTAATGAGAATAGCATACTATTATACTGTATCAAGTCATTACTGTTTTAAACTTTTGTAATTAGACATTTTTCTCCTAAACATGAACCAAAAAGTGAAATGAGAATTTATAAAAGTCTCACCTTTGGCTTTTTTATATGGACACAGCAGTACCAGGAGAAAGGCCAGTAGAACACCAGCAACAACCAGGCCCACAACCACTCCTACTAGGACTGATGTAGAGGGTCCAGGAGTTACTTCAGACTGATATGCAATTATAATGTTGCCCATGCATGTTGCCCATGCATTATATGATGCATTTCTGGTGAATAATTACACATTAAACACATTGGTATTTGTACTTGTGAGCTGAGGAGGGGTTATCAGATCCACCCCCACTTCTCTTTTCCTGTCATCTCATCCTGTTCTACTGAATGTGGGGGAGGAGTGGACTTTAATGAAGTTAAAAAGGACCCACACACAGATACATAAAGATATAAAGTGAAAATATGCAAAGTGCCACGAACAGCATAAATGAAACCTGGAAATGCGCTATATAAATCCAATCTATTATAATCTATTATTGAATAGATAGGACTTTGCATTACAGTTTATTATTGTGTAATTTTTCATGTAGGCACACTGTAACAAGTATTACAGGCACACTGTAACAAGTATTACAGGCACACTGTAACAAGTATTACAGGCACACTGTAACAAGTATTACAGGCACACTGTAACAAGTATTACAGGCACACTGTAACTAGTATTACAGGCACACTGTAACTAGTATTACAGTCACACTGTAACAAGTATTACAGGCACACTGTAACAAGTATTACAGGCACACTGTAACAAGTATTACAGGCACACTGTAACTAGTATTACAGTCACACTGTAACAAGTATTACAGGCACACTGTAACAAGTATTACAGGCACACTGTAACAAGTATTACAGTCACACTGTAACAAGTATTACAGGCACACTGTAACAAGTATTACAGGCACACTGTAACTAGTATTACAGGCACACTGTAACTAGTATTACAGGCACACTGTAACAAGTATTACAGGCACACTGTAACAAGTATTACAGGCACACTGTAACAAGTATTACAGTCACACTGTAACAAGTATTACAGTCGCACTGTAACAAGTATTAGAGTGTAACAATAAGTAATTACAACACTTGCTACATTGTACAACATGAATAATTACACAGTAATAAGATCATTGTAATATAGTGTGCAATCATCGATTGATGTCAGAATTATAAAAAATATATATATATATATTTACCCTTTATAATGTGTGAAAGGATATTGCAGAATTCAACTCAGAAGTTGTATATTCACCTGGATCCCAGTTTGAGGGGAGACTAAAGATGAACACCAACAACTACAGTTTAACAGTCAGAGAACTGACAAGATTCAGGGGATCTAAACTATGCCAGGTGAAGGGGACAACGGTCAGATTGGCAGTAAGACCATCACTCTGAAGGTCCACGGCAGGCTGTTATCCCCATTTTTGCATCCTATTTTCATGTCATTGTTATGTATATCCATAACCATGGCTGATGATCTTTAAACTATAATACAGATTTTGTGGTTTCATACTGACCTTACTCACCAAGCGTTGTTAAATATCCATCCCATTTTCAAGTTGTCTATCTCCTGGTGGTATGGCTATGATAGGTTTCATTTAGAAGACTGATTATGAGTCTCTATCTCTCCCCTGGTTGGTCAGAGCCTAAATCCACGGTTGCGATCCAGACAGACAGATCAAACTATTGGCCAACCACTCTTGTTACGGTAAAAACCTGATTTTGCTATGTTTTATACGCAGCACCAGTCAAAAGTTAGGACACACTTACTCATTCAAGGGTTCTTTACTTTTGCTATTTCCTACAATGTAGAATAACAGTTAAGCCTTCAAAACTATGAAATAACACATATGGAATCATGTAGTAACCCAAAATGTGTTAAACAAATCTAAATATATTTTATATTTGACATGAAAGCATTGCACACTCTTGGCATTCTCTCAACCAGCTTCATGAAGTAGTCACTTGGAATGCATTTCAAGTAACAGGTGAGCATTGTTAAAAGTTATCTTGTAGAATTACTTTCCTTCTTAAATTAATGTGTTTGAGCCAATCTGTTGTGCAAGGTAGGGGTGGTATACAGAAGATATACCTATTTGGTAAAAGACCAAGTCCATATTATGGCAAGAACAGCTCAAATAAGCAAAATGAAACGACAGTTCATAAATACTTTAACTTCTTATGGGCAGGTGGGACGGTAGCGTCCAACATCCGGTGAAATTGCAGAGCGTGAAATTCAAACTACAGAATTATAAATGTTTTACTTTCATAAAATCACAAGTGTAATACATCAAATGAAAGCTTAACTTCTTGTTAATCCAGCTGCTGTGTCAGATTTTTAAAAGGCTTTACGGCAAAAGCACACCATGCGATTATCTGAGGACAGCGCCCCGCATTCAAAACCATGAAAAACATGTTTCAACCAGGCAGGTGCGACACGAAAGTCAGAAATAGCGCTATAATAAATGCCTTACCTTTGATGATCTTCTTCTGTTGGCACTCCAAAAGGTCCCAGTTACATCACAAATGGTCCTTTTGTTTTATAATGTCATTCTTTATATCCATAAAAACTCAGTTTAGTTGGTGCACTTCAGTCAATAATCCACCCAGTTTCCCTCCATCAAAACGCATACAAAATTAATCCCAAACTTTACTAATAAACTTTTCCAAACAAGTCAAACAACGTTTATAATCAAACCTTAGGTACCCTAATATGTAAATAAACGATAACATTTAAGACGGAGAATCGTTATTGTCTTTACCGGAGAAAAAAATACCACAGAAAGCACTCTCATTCACGCGCTTGGAAACACTACAGCCAAAATGGGCCACCTAGAAAAACTACAATTTCTGGCAAATTTTTCCAAAAACCAGCCTGAAACTCTTTCTAAAGACTGTTGACATCTAGTGGAAGCCCTAGGAACTGCAATCTGGGAGGACTTCGCATTATAATAAAAGTGACAGCCATTGAAAATAGTGGTAGGCTGAATCTTTTTTTTTTTGTTGATGGTTTGTCCACGGGGTTTCGCCTGCCATATCAGTTCTGTTATACTCACAGACATTATTTTAACAGTTTTAGAAACTTTACAGTGTTTTCTATCCAAATCTACCAGTTATATGCATATCCTAGATTCTGGCCTGAGTAACAGTCAGTTTACTTTGGGCACGCTTTCATCCGGACTTGAAAATAATGCCCCCTACTCAAGAGAGGTTAAGACATGAAGGTCAGTCAATCCGGAAAATTTCAAGAACTTTAAAAGTTTCTTTAAGTGCAGTCGCAAAAGCCAACAAGCGCTATGATGAAACTGCTTCTTGTGAGGACCACCACAGGAAAGGAAGACCCAGAGTTACCTCTGCGGCAAATAAATGCTTCACAGAGTTCAAGTAACAAACACATCTCAACATCAACTGTTCAGAAGAATCAGAGTGAATCAGGCCTTTATGTTCGAATTGCTGCAAAGAAACCTCCACTAAAGAACACCGATACGAAGAAGAGACTTGCTTGGGCCAAGAAACACGAGCAATGTACATTAGACCAGTGGAAATCTGTCCTTTAGTCCGATGAGTCCAAACTTCAGATTTTTGGTCCAACAGTCGTGTCTTTTATGAGACACAGAGTAGGTGAATGGATGATCTCCGCATATGTGGTCCCCACCGTGAAGCATGGAGGAGGAGGTGTGATGGTGTGGGGTTGATTTGCTGGTGACGCTGTCAGTGATTTATTTAGATTTCAAGGCACACTTGACCAGCACGGCTACCACAGCATTCTGCAGCAATACGCCATCCCATCTGGTTTGTTCTTAGTGGGACAATAACCCAAATCACACGTCCAGGCTGTGTAAGGGCTATTTGACCAAGAAGGATAGTGATGGAGTGCTGCTTCAGATGTACTTGCCTCCACAATCATCCGACCTCAACCCAGTTGAGATGGTTTTGATGAGTTGAACCGCAGAGTGAAGGAAAAGCTGCCGACAAGTGCTCAGCATGTGTTGGAACTCCTTCCTGACTGTTGGAAAAGCATTCCTCATTAAGCTTGTTGAGAGAATGCCAAGAGTGTGCAAAGCTGTCATCAAGGCAAAGAGTGGCTACTTTGAAGCATCTAAAATATAAAATATATTTTGATTTATTTAACACTTTTTTGGTTACTACATGATTCCATATGTGTTTTTTCATAGTACAGATGTCTTCACTATTATACTATGTAGAAAATAGTTTTAAAAAACAAACAAAAAACTGGAATGAGTAGATGTGTCCAAACGTTTGACTGGTACTGTATATGGGTTGTCTGTGGTATTTTCTATACTGTATTAATTCTCATATGTCAAAGAGAAAGTGATGAATCCCCACATCATTGTATTTCTTTAAAATTTAATTTAATTCAAGGACATATTCATTTTATGGTCTGTATTGCTGAGTTGAAACAATGCTTTTACATCTTGAACATTCCTAAACACTTCTTATTGTGTAAAGCAACACTTTCTAACAACATCTCTATGCACCATAGTGCTCGCAGTCTTCTGTAAACCACATTCTAAGTTGACTTATACTTATATGAACCCATAGAGATGTGGTCCATGTCTGTACTAATATGCTAACATTGAGAGAGGAAGGAATAAGAGGGCAGATCCAGTAGACTGAGGGTTTAAGTTGTTGCTATGTGACCTATTGACCCCTCCCAGTTGCGGGGAGTGATGAGCTCTCCAGCAGAGTCTCACAACTCAATCACTGGTTGAAAACCAAAAGGCCTTTACTTACGAGCCCCTAACCGACAGTGGTTGGCCCAGAGTGGGAGTAAGAGGATACGTGATTACCTGCTACTTGAATCAATAAATCACTATCAGGAAATGTTTTGTGTAGTAATTTTTAAAATATATTTACTATTTTATTAACACGTTTTCAAGTCCCGGGGATAAATCATACATCCCGATTCTTGCATAGATTGTAATGGGAGCATATTGTTACTTTTTTGAAAGTTGTGTTGATCATGATGAGCTAAGCTAATTCCAGCTATATGTGGAGTCGTGTCTGTTGACACACAATGCATTCTGGGTTTTATGTAATCGTCTGTCGGACCAAAGATGCAGACCCAGTAGACTGAGGTGTTATGTTGTTGCTATGTGACCAGTGACCATATTAGTTTCTATATTGTGATCCACAAGAATGTGGAGTAGATACAGTCCTGAAGCGAGTGATAAGAAACCCCTGATGTTTTCCTTAGTAAACACAACAATAGTTATGTTTTTAACTGATTTCCCCTGTAACCTGTCTCTCCCCATGTTGGTTTCTTCACACATGTTGTACATGTGTCTCACACTCTACAATCTAGAACAAACCACTTAGTTATTTTTAGAGGTAAATAGTTGATAAAAATGGATTCATGATTTCAACATGTGTTTGTGTATGAAGACTAATTACCTAATTTAATAAGCCTTTAAGAGAAAAACGAATAAGACATTAATGGAAATGAAGTCAGTTTCATGCTTTAGCTTTGTTTTTGGTGTTTTTGGTGTGCCCTTATTGAGAAAACAGTGCAAAAGCTTAGTAAATGGCACTCAAAGGAAATTGCAGCAAATGTGGTGGAAATATGAAGTAAGAATGTGACCACCCTACATTGATGTTGCATCTCTGTGAAAACCTGAGCTTGTATAGTCGATGCCATGCAGACCTGGTTAGTGTGGTGTGCATTTAAAACCAGGTCATCACTCAGGAACTAAAGATTGAGGCTAACTCAGTGGTTGGATGACTCCACCCACCCTAGTCATAGACTGTTCTCTCTGCTACCACATGGCAAGCGGTACCGGAGCGACAAGTCTAGGTCCAAGAGGATTCTAAAGCATCTACCCCCAAGCCATAAGACTCCTGAACATCTAGACAAATGGCTACCCAGACTACTCGCACCCCCCCCCCCCCTCTCCACACCACTGTCACTCTCTGTTGTCATCTATGCATAGTCACTTTAATAACTCTACCTACATGTACTCTACCTACCTCAACCGACCGGTGCCCCCGCACATTGACTCTGCACCGGCATCCCCCTCTATATATTGTTATTTTTTACTGCTGCTCTTTAATTTAATTACTTGTTACTTTTATCTCTTATTCTTATCCATGTTTTTTGAAACTGCACTGTCGGTTAGTGGCTAGTAAGTAAGCATGTCACTGTAAGGTCTACACCAATTGTATTTGGCGCATGTGACTAATAACAACAGTAACATGAATATGGCATGTTGTTATTTATTTCAAGTTTATATTGGTGCAATGTGACTTTCTGTGTTGTAGTGCTGAGTACACACATCTACTCTGGACACTCTGAAGACGATGGTGATAGATATTTGTACACTTGATCAAGCCTTGATCTCATAATGCTTCATCAAATGTTGTATTTGTCATTTTTAAAGCTGCTTTTGGATAGACATGTTTTGTGTTTTGAGTGACTCAAAAGGATCCGCCCCTTTTTTTCTTAAGGATCTGCCCCTTTCCCCCCAATTTTCACCTAAAATGACATACCCAAATCTAACTGCCTGTAACTCAGGCCCTGAAGCATGGATATGCATATCCTTGGTACCATTTGAAAGGAAACAATTTGAAGTTTGTGGTAATGTGAAAGGAATGTAGAAGAATATAACACAATAGATCTGGTAAAAGATCATACAAAGAAAAATACAACTGTTACTTTGTATTTTTTTGTATTATCATCATTGAAACACAAGAGAAAGGCCATCATGTATTATTATAGCTCAGGTGCAATTTAGATTGTGACCACTAGATGTCAGCAGTGTATGTGCAAAGTTTTAGACTGATCCAATTAACCATTGCATTTCTGTTCAAAATGTTGTATCAAGTCAACCCAAATGTGCCTAATGTGTTTATTAATAACTTTTCATGTTCAAAAATGTGCACTCTACTCAAGAAATAGCATGGAATTCTCATGATCATTGATGCCCCACGAGGTGAGATCTTACATGGAGCCCCAGACCAAGGGTGATTGACCATCATCTTGAACTTCTTCCATTTTCTAATAATTGCACCAACAGTTGTTGCCTTCTCACCAAGCTGCTTTCCTATTGTCCTGTAGCCCATCCCAGCCTTGTGCAGGTCTACAATTTTATCCCTGATGTCCTTACACAGCTCTCTGGCCTTGGCCATTGTGGAGAGGTTGGAGTATGTTTGATTGAGTGTGTGGACAGGTGTCTTTTATACAGGTAACGAGTTCAAAAAGGTGCAGTTAATACAGGTAATGAGTGGAGAAGAGGAGGGCTTCTTAAAGAAAAACTAACAGGTCTGTGAGAGACGCAATTCTTACTGGTTGGTAGGTGATCAAATACTTATGTCATGCAATAAAATGCAAATTAATGACTTAAAAATCATACAATGTGATTTTCTGGATTTTGTTTTAGATTCCGTCTCTCACAGTTGAAGTGTACCTATGAAAATAATTACAGACCTCTACATGCTTTGTAAGTAGGAAAACCTGCAAAATCGGCAGTGTATAAAATATTTGTTCTCCCCACTGTATGTCTATGTCCTGGGAAATATTCTTGTTACTTACATCCTCATGCTAATTGCATTAGCCTACATTAGCTCAACCGTCCCGTGGAAGGACCACCGATCCCGAATTAAGCAATTGCTAGTTTTATTTTGTGCAGGACAGGCAATGGGTGTTCTGACCATACAACCCAAATCCTCCCAGATATTCAGTGAAGAATCTGTCACTCTCAGATGTAACATACAGAGGGGAGAAGTCACTGACTGGAAATACACATGGAGCAAGGATGATGTAGACTTCCTCAGTAGGGAGTATGAATATGAAATCAGTGAGATAAAGATTTCAGACAATGGTGACTACAGTTGTCTGGGTACACATATTGATCAGAAGAAGCATTCTAGTGGAGTGATGCAGTCAGACTGACGGTGACAGGTATATCATCTTATCTCTCACTCACATCAATGCATCCATGCCCATAATAACTTGACATTGGGCCCCATTTTAAGAAGGCTATTTCAAGGTCTGCCTACCATTGCTGTTCAGATTCCTCCATTAATTAAATCTCATTTCATGTAATAATTGAAGAAATATGGTGCATGGTACTAAGATCATACTTTTAACTGATTGGTGCACTAACTGCATTTGTCTT
Organism: Oncorhynchus nerka; assembly: GCF_034236695.1. NCBI lineage: Eukaryota > Metazoa > Chordata > Actinopteri > Salmoniformes > Salmonidae > Oncorhynchus > Oncorhynchus nerka. Next base: position 45,114,737 of record NC_088403.1, on the reverse strand, counting down.
CATTGAACTGTTTCCACAGCTCTGCCTACAGCCTCTGTGAAGATAGTCACTACTCAGGAGACACTGTACTTGGGAGACACAGTCAAGCTGCAGTGTGAACTATCAAACTACACAGACTGGACATACCACTGGTTAATAAATAAAGAATGGCTTTCCAGGCAGACCAGTAAAACCACCACCATCTCTCTCTCTCTGATCATGCTGGTCAGTACCAGTGTCAGTTGACAAGACGGACCCCAAATTAATTTCTCAGCTTTGGCACAGGGGGAACATTGGGTTAATTGCCTTGCTCAGAATGACATATTTGTAATTTTTCAGCTCAGGGATTCGATCCAGCAACCTCCCGGTTTCTGGCCCAACACTCTGACCACTAGGTTACCTAATGTGATAAAATGTGTTTGTGCAGAGAGACCTGTAGCTGTTCTGACCCTTCTGACCTGTCACGCCTTGGTCTTAGTATTTTGTGTTTTCTTTAATTATTTGTTCAGGCCAGGGTGTGACATGGGTTTATTGTATTGTCGTATTGGGGTATTTGTATTGTCGTATTGGGATTGTGGTTGATTAGGGGTGTGTCTAGTATAGGCTTGGCTGCCTGAGGCGGTTCTCAATCAGAGTCAGGTGATTCTTGTTTTCTCTGATGGGGAACCGTATTTAGGTAGCCTGGGTTTCACTGTGTATTTCGTGGGTGATTGTTCCTGTCTCTGTGTAGTGTTCACCAGATAGGCTGTAATTAGGTTTCACGTTCCGTTTGTTGTTTTGTATTTATTAAGTTATTTCATGTATCGCTATATATTTCATTAAAGAACATGAGTAACCATCACGCTGCATTTCGGTCCGACTCTCTTTCGACAAACGAAGAACGCCGTTACAGAATCACCCACCACACACGGACCGAGTGGCGTGGTAACAGGCAGCAGGAGCAGCGAAGGGAGGACGTTATGGACAGCAGAGGTATGGAGTATACTACGTGGGAAGAAATAGACAGGTGGGCGGTCGACCCAGAGAGAGTACCGGAGCCCGCCTGGGATTCGCTGGAGCAGTGCGAAGAGGGCTATAGGAGAATGGAGTTGGAGAGACAATCACGACGGCGCAGAGGGAGAGTGGCTGAGTCAGGAGATAGACCTGAGCCAACTCTCCTTGTTAATCGTGAGGAGCCAAGGAGGAGACCAGAACCAGAGCCGGTGTTAGAGGTGAGCAAAGCAGAGACTGTGAAGGAGTTAATGGGGAAAGTGGAGTGGAGAGTAATGAGGGAGTTGCTAGCTTGGTGCTATAGGTACAAAATTCGTCCGACGGAGCGAGTCGGGGATTTGATGGCATCTGGGTTAGCGCTCCATACTCGTCCTGAGGTGCGTGTTAGTCGGCTGGTGAAGTTGGTGCCAGCCTCACGCACCAGGCCTCCTGTGCACATCCCTAGCCTTGCACGTCCTGTGCCAACACTGCTCTCAAGATCTCCAGTACGCCTTCACGGTCTAGCCCATCCTGTGCCACCTCCACACTCCAGTCCTCCGGTAGCAGCTCCCCGCACCAGGCTTCCTGTGCGTGTCCTCGATCCAGTGCCACCAGTGCCAGCACCACGCATCAGGCCTACAGTGCGCATCGCCTCTCCTGCGCTGTCGGAGTCTCCCGCCTCTCCAGCACTGTCGGAGCCTTTCTCCTCTCCTGCGCTGCCGGAGTCTCCCGCCTGTTCGGCGCTATCAGAGCCTTCCTCCTCTACAGCGCTGCCGGAGCCTCCTGCCTGTTCGGAGCAGCCTGAGCTGTCAGTCTGCATGAAGCAGCCAGAGTTGCCAGTCTGCAAGGAGCTGCTAGTCTGCAAGGAGCTGCCAGTCTGCAAGGTGCTGCCAGCCTGCATGGAGCAGTCAGAGCTGTCAGCCTGCATGGAGCAGTCAGAGGTGTCAGTCTGTATGAAGCAGCCAGAGCTGTCAGTCGGCATGAAGCAGCCAGAGCTGTCAGTCTGCATGAAGCAGCCAGAGCTGTCAGTCTGCATGAAGCAGCCAGAGATGTCAGTCGGCATGAAGCAGCCAGAGCTGTCAGTCTGCAAGGAGCTGCCAGTCTGCAAAGAGCTGCCAGTCTGCAAGGAGCTGCCAGTCTGCAAGGAGCTGCCAATCTGCAAGGAGCAGCTAGAGCTGTCAGTCAACATGGATCAGCCAGAGCAGCTAGATCCGCCAGTCAGCCATGATCGTCTAGATCTGCCAGTCAACCAGATTCTTCCAGATCTGCCAGTCAACCAGTCTCTTCCAGATCTGCCAGTCAACCAGAATCTTTCAGATCTGCTAGTCAACCAGAATCTTCCAGATCCGCCAGCCAGCCAGGATCTACCGGAGCCTACTACCTGCCTGAGCTTCATCTCAGTACTGGGCTTCCTCTCAGTACTGGGCTTCCTCTCAGTACTGGGCTTTCTCTCAGTACTGGGCGTCCCCTCAGTCCCGGGCTGCACCTCAGTTCCGGGCTGCCCCTCAGTCCCGAGCTGCCCCTCAGTCCCGAGCTTCCCCTCAGTCCCGAGCTTCCCCTCAGTCCCGAGCTGCCTCAGTCCCGAGCTGCCCCTCAGTTCAGTGGGGTTCTGGCTGAGGACTATTAGGCCATGGTCGGCGGCGAGGGTGGATTATCCCAGGACGCGAAGGGGAGGAACTATGACATTTATGGAGTGGGGTCCACGTCCCGAGCCGGAACCGCCACCATGGACAGACGCCCACCCGGACCCTCCCTATGGTTTTGAGGTGCGTCAGGGAGTCCGCACCTTAGGGGGGGGGGGGGGGTTCTGTCACGCCTTGGTCTTAGTATTTTGTGTTTTCTTTAATTATTTGTTCAGGCCAGGGTGTGACATGGGTTTATTGTATTGTCGTATTGGGGTTTTTGTAGGCATTGGGATTGTGGTTGATTAGGGGTGTGTCTAGTATAGGCTTGGCTGCCTGAGGCGGTTCTCAATCAGAGTCAGGTGATTCTTGTTTTCTCTGATGGGGAACCGTATTTAGGTAGCCTGGGTTTCACTGTGTATTTTGTGGGTGATTGTTCCTGTCTCTGTGTAGTGTTCACCAGATAGGCTGTAATTAGGTTTCACGTTCCGTTTGTTGTTTTGTATTTATTAAGTTATTTCATATATCGCTATATCTTTCATTAAAGAACATGAGTAACCACCACGCTGCATTTCGGTCCGACTCTCTTTCGACAAACGAAGAACGCCGTTACATGACCCTTGAGTATTATTTTTTATAACAGTGGGAAGTCAGTCTACTCCAAAACAGAGCCTGAGTACAGAATCAGTCCTGCAATGAATGGTCTATATACTTGTGAAGGTCTTCAGAAAATAAATGGCTCAAAACCCTCCCAGACAAGTAATGCTCTACAATTAACCATGTTAGGTAAGTCTGTTTTTATGGGATTGCAATAGAAAGAGACAAAATTGTGAGAAAAATACAAAAGGGTTGAGGTCATAGCAGACAGTGAGAACAATGATGGAACAAAACTATAGCTTGATTTTGGGGTAAGTTACAATACCATTATAACAAAATAGGTACAAATGTTAAACTAAAATGATTTAATTAAAGACTGAACATGTTAATAGAGTCATCTCCTTCATAACAGATCATCCCCAAACTGTCCTGAGTGTCTCTCCTCAGTGGCTGAACCCTGGAGACTCAGTTACTCTGACCTGTAGGGTTAAAGAGTCATCTACAGGCTGGAGGTTCTTCTGGTACCGAACTGTTCCCTACACAGCTGGGTTACCCTCCCTGTCAGATAGGTCCTACTCTGTAGAGCCTCTATCTGGCAGTGGGACTAGTGAAGACTCCTACACTCTGATCCCTGCTGGTTCTAGTCACACAGGAGGATATGTGTGTAGAGCTGGAAGAGGAGACCCAGTCTATGACACACTCTACAGTGAACCTCAGTTTTTCTGGTCAAGAGGTAACTAACTGCATTGATACTGCATTTAATCATATTTACAGTTTTTCCCAATTGTTTACACACTAAAATTGGAATGCGATCACCAAAACCTGAAACTCATATACCAAATCCCTAAACCAAGTTTGCAAAATTGCAAGCACAATTCCTGCTTTATACACTCAGTTTTTGCAAAACACTACACACAGTTATCTACATTAGGCACAATATTCAAAATTAAAATCTCTTTAGACCCTTTGGAAAGCAACGCCAATCACAATGCCAAGCTCTATACACCAATTGACAACACCCACTCCTCACAGGTGTAAACACTGAATTGTTCACTTAGAAATCAGAGCTTTAGCACTATAAAAAGCCACAGATGAGCTCTCCTGTTTTGGAGGGAAATGGAAGTCAATGGTGAAGCGAGAGCTAGAGGTGAAGGAGTGAGAGTAAGAGAAGGAAGAGGAGGACAAGGACGAGGAAGGACAGTTGTCTCAGATGAGATCAGGGCCACATTGGTTGACCACGTGCTCTACCATGGATTGAGTATGAGGGAGGCCTGGTGGAGATTTCAGCTTAATCTGAGCTGCTACATAGTTGCATCTATCATCCGTACATTCAGCAAGTCACCTAACATCTACACTATGCTCTTTATGTATGTATACTGTAGTATACTGCAGTCTGACATATCAGTTAGCCTATGTTACTCAGTGATTGTTGGCCAATGTTACAGTAATGTCATTTCATATGGAAAGAAAATAGATTATTTTAGCTTACTGTAACCAATCATATCATATTTGTGGATGTTCTGCAGAACTGAGCGATGACCAGGCCATGGTGGAAGACACCGGCTGTTCACACCAGAACGTGCGCACGTGCCCCATCGTGCATACATTTATTTTGTCCCCCCACACCAAAGCAATTACATGAATTTTGGGACAGGTTGAAAAGCATTAAACATTTATGGCTATTTAGCTATATAGTTTGCACTTGCTAGCTAATTTGTCCTATTTAGCTAGCTTGCTGTTGCTAGATCATTTGTCCTGGGATATAAACATTGCGTTATTATTTGACCTGAAATGCACAAGGTGCTCTACTCCAATAATTCATCCACACATAAAATGGTCAACCGAATCATTTCGAGTCATCTCTCCTCCTTCCAGGCTTTTTCTTCTTTAAACTTATATGGTGATTGGCATCTACACTTTCATAGTATTACCACGACGACCGACAACACAGTTCATCTTTCAATCACACATGTGGGTATAACCAATGAGGAGATGGCATGTGGGTATCTGCTTCTCTAAACCAATGAGGAGATGGGAGAGGCAGGACTTGCAGCGTGATCTGCGTCACACATAAAACTGACTTCTATTTTAGCCCTTGGCAACGCAGATGCTAATTGACGCGCGCGAGCAGTGTGGGTGCAATTAATTGAATAATATAGATTTCTACATTTCTTTTGCAACGCTCGCGCACACGAGTGGTGTAGTCAGGGTATAAGTCTATTTTAGAACACTCACTAACATTTTTATATTTCAATGTATGACAATGATGTTTAATTATGTAACTGAATGTTTGCATCTCAGAAAATACAAGCTAATAAAATGTTCATATATTGTGAAGGATTACTTCAGATTTACAGAATGATGTATTATGTTACACAGCTGGTGTTGTGATCCTGGAGAGCCCTGCCTATCCCATGACTAAGGGAGACTCTGTGACTCTGCGCTGTACAAATAGATATCAGGAAACAAACCCGAACCGCACGGCTGATTTCTACAAAGATGCGAGTACTCATCGGGAATGAGACCAATGGAGAGATGACCATCCCTGTAGTATCCAAGTCAGATGAAGGCTCCTACAAGTGTAAATATAGTGAAGGAGAATCACCAGAGAGCTGGGTGACAGTGAGAGGTGAGAAGAGCTGTGTGTGTGTGTGTGTGTGTGTGTGTCTTGATGGTAAAACATTTGTTACAATAGTCCCTCCAGGTTCCATTGTCTCCATCTCTGTGCTGCCCAGGCTGCTGTGTGGTTTACTGGGTTTATACTTGGTTGGCCGACCTGCTAATACCACTTTAACAGCTAAATTGGCACATTTATTGTTTGTTTTTAATTAAATTAAGGCTTATTTTTATATAAATTTTCCATAATTTTCACTTCTATGTCTCTATGTTTTTTGTAAAATTGTATTTTTACAGTAGTTATAGGAGCCAGATTAGTATTCCACTATGGAACTTGAACGAAGAGGGTGTTTATTGTCTTACGTCAGACAGCGCAATGATTTCGCACGATGGTGATCGCAAAGCGAGGTGGCCATCTCTGTCGGCGCCGGAAGTGGGTCATGCTAAGGCAGAGATTATCGAGAGTAGGTCTTTCACCTCATATAAACATCTTGGAATTTTAATTAATGACGCCCTCTCTTTTAAATTGCATAAGAAAACAATTTACACATTGAAATTGGGATTTCATTTTAGGAATAAGGTCTGTTTTTCTTTTGAAGTCAGAAGGAGGCTAGTATCAGCTACATTTATGCCTTTACTAGACTATGGGGATATTACTTGTAGTTTTACATGTTGTTTGTCTGGAATTTTTGTAATGACTTGGTGGTGCCTATCTTGGCCAGGACGCTCTTGAAAAAGAGATTTTCAATCTCAATGAGCCCTTCCTGGTTAAATAAAGGTTAAATAAAATAAAGATATTCCTGCAGAAGTGTTTGCATGACTTCTTCTGCATGCTCATAGGTCAGTGAGGAACATGAAACACCTGCCAACTTTTTCGGAAAGTAGTGGGTCCCAGGTTACTGATAGAAGGCTCCGTTCTACGTTTCAGGTAACATCTTGCGGTGATGCCACTTTCTGTGACTGTTTCTGAAGAACAGTGACAATGACCTGGCTGCCGGCTGTCTGTCTCAACACATAGACATAAACACATAGACACAGAAACCCTCTAACTGGAACAGTGACCTTCCAGACCATGCAGGGACACTGGAAATAGCAGTAAGAGTCACACACCACTAATGTCATTAATCGTCATGACCAGTCTGTAGGATGAAGAGGCAATATGGGAGAACAGGTAGTCATTTATACGTAGGTTACTAGATTCTCAGAACTCCTGCAGAGTATATGACATAATAAAACCGAGAAGAACTGTTATTTTCAGGCACACTCTTCCCCAAAAAGTCATTCTGAAAAATCTCAATGTGTCAGCTGATGGGGTGCAGCTTTTGAACTTTGCTCTTGGGGCATTTATGTTATATTCTTCAAGATTCAATGGGTAGATATAATTAAGTCCAAAAATTGATGCAGAAATAGCAGATTGCCCTTTAACTCACACATTGTGGAGCCTGAGATCTATACTAGGCTGAAAGGAGGTTTGACCAAATTATGTTTTATGAAAAAGTTGAAGATGACAATATCCATTTACTGTAACAAAGCACTCATATCATCTGATGGATAAAATATAGTTTATTAAAAAAGCACAATGCAAAGATATTGTAAAAGTACAGGTGTCACGACTTCTTCCGAAGTCGGCTCCTCTCCTTGTTCGGGCGACATTTGGCGGTCGACGTCACCGGCCTTCTAGCCATCGCCGCTCCACTTGTCATTCTTACATTTGTTTTGTCTTGTTTCCCCGCACACCTGGTTTACATTCCCTAATCACACTACATATATATTCCCTCTGTTTCCCCGATGTCTTTGTGTGGAATTGTTTTGTTACATGTTTCATGTTAAGCGCCAGGCTGGTTTTTCCCCGACTTCCATGTTGATTGTTTTAACTATTGCATTATTGTGACTGTCGCGCTTTGCACTATTTGCCATTTGGCTGGAGGTTGTTTGCTGCAGTTGCGTCCGTCTGTTGTTACTTCTGCCTATTCAAATGTACGCCTGTGTCACGTTCTGACTTTTATTCCTTTGTTTTGTCTTGTTGGGGTGGGCAGTCTGTTAGTTTTTCTATATTTTCTATTCCTGTGTTTGGCCTGATATGGTTCTCAATCAGAGGCAGCTGTCTATCGTTGTCCCTGATTGAGAACCATATTTAGGTAGCCTGTTTTCCTTTGTGTTTTGTGGGTGGTTATTTTCATTCTTTGTGTGTCTGCACCAGATAGAACTGTTTCGGTTGTCACTTTGTTGTTTTGTATTTTTGAAGTGTTCAGTTGTTTATTAAAAAGATGAACACTAACCACGCTGCGCTTTGGTCCTCTCCTTCTTCCACCCAAGACAGCCATTACAGCCTGATCACAACTCTCTGCTCTCCTGCACCTGACTTCTTACCAGTAGCGCAAAACCTGACAACAGGCAAATTGGAAGAAAACGTGAATAACACTTTTAGAAATTCATATACAAATATGTTATTCTATCATCTGAATGACAGACATAACAAATCCAAGATAATAAATTGTAATACATTTACAACAAAACAATACAATTCAATACACAATAAAAAGCAGATTCAATTGCTGTAGCTGCAGATAAGATCCATCATCATTACTCCATATATAAAAAGAAAAAAAAAGAAGCTGTTACAGTGAAACACAATTAAACCATGCTTAAACTTCTCTAGGATTTGGAATTTTGGATGAAAAGCATGCCCAATTTCAACTGCCTGTTACTCATCCCCAGAAGATAAGATATGCAAAGTATTAGTAGATTTCGATAGAAAACACTCTGACGTTTCTAAAACGGTTTGAATCATGTCTGTGAGTATAATAGAACTTATGTAGCAGGCGAAACCCCGAGGACAAACCAAATACGAATCATTTTTTGAGGTTTATGGGACATATTGGAGTGCCAACAGAAGAAGCTCGTCAAAGGTAAGGCATGATTTATATTTTTATTTCTGCGTTTTGTGTCGCGCCTGCAGGGTTGAAATGTTCTCTCTCTTTTGTTTACTATCAGTGCACAGATAATAGCATCGTTTGCTTTTGCTGAAAAGCCTTTTGAAATCTGACATGTTGGCTGGATTCACAACACGTGTAGCTTTAATTTGGTATCTTACAGGTGTGATGTCATGAAAGCTTGATTTTTATAGGAATTGATCTGAATTTGGTGCTCTGCATTTTCTCTGGCTTTTGGCCAAGTGGGACGCTACCGCCCCACATATCCCAAAGTTAAATAATATATCTGTTGGTAAATGAAATAAGTAAGAACTCCTTAATGTACAAGGTGTTATTGTGTTTGTGCATGTGTTTGTTTGATTGTGTGCATTGAGAGCACAAAATCCATGTTCCGGTTTCCTTCTGCTTCTGCTCCTCCTCTGATGGTGTGTCCTTCCATCCATCCATCCATCCCTCCAACCCGCCATCCTTTCATCTCTCCATCCCTCCATCCCTGACCCCCTCAAGTACCTGCAGCATATCACCGGACAAAGTTGTTTAGGACATGCAGTCACACAAAATCTTAAGAATCAAACAAAATACATACTTTAAATAGCTACATTATACTTTGATATCTGAGCATTAGTTCCATATTAGTATCATATAAAGTATCAATAGCTTATGGCTATTAGTCTTACCTGGGGCTGTACCTGGCTTCAATTGATAATAGACTGAATCTGTCTCAGGTGGGGTTGCTGTTTCTGTAAGGAGTGAGGATAAAACATCAGAATAACATAACAGTTATATACAGAATATTATGCAGCTAGTCAATATGGGGTCAGAGGTGTGAGGTTATAATAGAGGGAATATGGAAGGAGGGATGTCCAGTCTTACCTTTCTTCTTCTTGGCTTTGGCCTTCTGTTTAAGGTCAACCTCAGCATAGGTCACATCAACAGGTCCAGTTGCTGCTGAAAATGGACATTTCCAGTCAACAAATTAAGGAATTAACTTATTGAAAACTCTGCATCTTTTTCAAATCTCCAAAATCACACATTTAGATTTCACTGACTGCCAACCTATAGAATGGGTCTCACCTGTGGTCTTCCATGCCTTGATCTCAGAATAGACTGGATTTTCTTTTGGATCAGCTGGCATTTCTGAGGAGGAGAAGGAGGTGAGAATTTGTGTGTTTTTATCAAATTTGATGAGTAAAAAACACTGCTTCATTTTGTATGAATTTATGTGACAGTTAAGAATTACTTTTCTTTTTCTTGTCCAACTTTTTGAGTTGAATCTGGGCGTACATCACATCACTTGGTCCAGCAGTAGCAGCACCAGCATCTGAAATATACAGGTAATACACTAATATCTCTACTTACTGTTAGTATGCTAGAAATATTAAACGTATGAAGAACAGCAACAACAACTCTATACTGTATTCATGCTAAATTTAACATACAGGTAGCCTAGTGGTTAATAACCGAAAGGTTGCTGGATCGAATCCCTGAGTAGACAAGGTTCTGCCCCTGAACAACCCACTCTTAACCAGGCGCCGAAGACGTGGATGTCGATTAAGGCAGCCCCCTGCACCTCTCCCCTGCACCTCTCTGATTCAGAGTTAAATGCGGAAGACATATTTCATTTGAAGGCATTCAGTTATGTACAACTGACTAGGTATCCCCCTTTATCTTTCCCAGTACCATTGTCATTACTGTCTGAGGGTGTGATTGTATCATAGATGTTAGCGCCACCTGTTGGTCAAAGAATAGAGAGAGATTAATAGGTTGGTTTTCCATCAGCTTGCCTAGGGACATAGACTACGGTAACATGTATATAAAGTGAATGGTGTAAAGTCAGTATGTGAAGTAACAGAGAGGAGAGTGACAGTGGTCTGGGATGAGAGACTGACCATGCTGCAGATTATTATACCCAGCATCAGGAGCCTGGCCCTGGGTAGATCCTTGGTCCTGTTGGGGGTCCAGGTTGGTGCTCTGGGGCTGGGGGGCCTACAGGGAGAGAGATACTCATGAAACACACAGATTATATTTTACTGTATGAAAAGGAACGTAGTTGAAAGGTGTACTCACGAGAACATTATGTTGCAACAGGAATCTGTAATGAGAATAGCATACTATTATACTGTATCAAGTCATTACTGTTTTAAACTTTTGTAATTAGACATTTTTCTCCCAAACATGAACCAAAAAAGTGAAATGAGTATTTATAAAAGTCTCACCTTTGGCTTTTTTATATGGACACAGCAGTACCAGGAGAATGGCCAGTAGAACACCAGCAACAACCAGGCCCACAACCACTCCTACTAGGACTGATGTAGAGGGTCCAGGACTTACGCCTGGAGAGAGAACAACAAATCACCATCAGGTAGTTGAAAATATGGCTTAGTTTTAGCATAATTCACATTAGTTTGTTTCGGGCCGTTTGAAGTTTGTCCTTCAGATTTGTTGTTATGCCACTGAACCATGAGATACAAGCATAGTCATGGTGGACCTGTATCAGAGATGTTGCCTGGGTCCTCATAGTCTCTATCCAGGAACTTGGCTACCCTTGCCAGGATCTTTGTCCTGGAGTGAACATTCCCAATGGCCTTCAGAGCCTCAAGTTTGCATGTCATGTCTTGGTCCAGTTCACACCCCAATGTATGTAACAGAGCATTTTTAATTCACCACTACACCATTAAACTTGACCGAGAAGTTGGAAGAGTTTCTCACTTAGTGTTTGGAACCAAACAGGATACATTCTGTCTTGCCTAAATGGATAACCACTTACTGACTTTAGTCAGTTGGCTGCTTAGGGTCTTTTCAACGGTCTCTTTATTCTAATGTGAAACCAAGAGGTTAGAATCATCCCCAAACAGGATCTATTGCATGAGCTTGCTTGCATGATGAAGTAAGGAAAACCGTCAACTTTCTCTAACTTCATTGTTGGTATTTGCATGGTGTGTGTTGAATGTAGAATGCCTAGTCATCAGTGATTGGTTGGATATCTCAAAACATTTGCTTTACTACTGTTTGAACAACTACATAATACCTATATTCAGGAACATATCAAAATGTATCTATTCTGCAGTTATGAATGAGTGCCAATGGTGTGGTTGTGTCAGCAGCTGTTGCAGTGCTTCTAGAACACAACAGATCTTAAAACCCTGTGCCTAATGGCTGTCATTCATTACAATTATTGTTTCTATTACATAATATGATACATTGCCAGACTAGGATAACCGCAGTTATGTCTTTAATACTTCGATGAACTGTAACAGTATTTCTTTCTTAATACATTGACATTTTTTGTTGTAAGGGTTTATAACACATTACTTCAGACTGATATGCAATTATAATGTTGCCCATGCAGTATATGATGCATTTCTGGTGAATAATTACACAATAAACACATTGGTATTTGTACTTGTGAGCTGAGGAGGGGTTATCAGATCCACCCCCACTTCTCTTTTCCTGTCATCTCATCCTGTTCTACTGAATGTGGGGGAGGAGTGGACTTTAATGAACTTAAAAAGGACCCACACACTCAGATACGTAAAGATATAAAGTGAAAATATGCAAAGTGCCACGAACAGCATAAATGAAACCTGGAAATGCGCTATATAAATCCAATCTATTATAATCTATTATTGAATAGATAGGACTTTGCATTACAGTTTATTATTGTGTAATTTTTCATGTAGGCACACTGTAACAAGTATTACAGGCACACTGTAACAAGTATTACAGGCACACTGTAACAAGTATTACAGGCACACTGTAACAAGTATTACAGGCACACTGTAACAAGTATTACAGGCACACTGTAACTAGTATTACAGGCACACTGTAACAAGTATTACAGGCACACTGTAACAAGTATTACAGGCACACTGTAACAAGTATTACAGGCACACTGTAACAATTATTGGAGTGTAACAATAAGTAATTACAACACTTGCTACATTGTACTACATGAATAATTACACAGTAATAAGATCATTGTAATATAGTGTGCAACCATTGATTGATGTCAGAATTATTTAAAATATGTATATTTACCCTTTATAATGTGTGAAATGATATTGCAGAATTCAACACAGAAGTTGTATATTCACCTGGATCCCAGTTTTAGGGGAGACTAAAGATGAACACCAAAACTTCAGTTTAACAGTCAGAGAACTGACAAGATTCAGGGGATCTAAACTATGCCAGATGAAGGGGACAACGGTCAGATTGGCAGTAAGACCATCACTCTGAAGGTCCACGGCAGGCTGTTATCACCATTTTTGTATCCTATTTTCATGTCATTGTTATGTATATCCATAACCATGGCTGATGATCTTTAACCTCTTCAACCTATGGGGGCGCTGTGTCATTATTGGAAAAAAAGACGTGCCCGTTTTAAGCGCAATATTTTGTCACGAAAAGATGCTCGACTATGCATGGAATTGACAGCCTTGGAAAGACAAAACTCTGACGTCTCCAAAACTGCAAAGATATTATCTGTGAGTGCCCCAGAACTAATGCAACAGGCGAAACCAAGATGAAGTTTCATACAGGAAATGCCCCAGATTCTGAAGGCGCTGTGTTCCAATGTCTCCTTATATGGCTGTGAATGCGCCAGGAATGAGCCTGCGCTTTCTGTCTATTCCCCGAGGTGTCTGCAGCATTGTGACGTGTTTGTAGGCATATCATTGGAAGATTGACCATAAGAGACTACATTTACCTAGTGTAGCGCCCGGTGTCCTGTGTGCGTAATCTGTAGGTCCATGCGCGTTCCATTTCTTCAGAAGAGAAAGTAAACTGCCACGATGGATTTTATCGTCGATAGATATGTGAAAAACACCTTGAGGATTGATTCTAAACATCGGTTTGCCATGTTTCTGTCGATATTATGGAGTTAATTTGGAAAAAGTTAGCGTTTTAATGACTTTTTCTTTTTTTTTCTTACCCAAACGTGATGAACAAAACAGAGCGATTAGTCGACACAAATAATATTTTTTGTAAAACGGAACATTTGCGATCTAACAGTCTCCTCATTGAAAACATCTGAAGTTCTTCAAAGGTAAATGATTTTATTTGAATTATTTTCTGTTTTTTGTGGAAAATGTTGCATGCTGAAATAGAGGCATAACCCTATGCTAGGCTAATACTAATACTGTTACACAAATGCTTGTTTAGCTATGGTTCTAAAGCATATTTTGAAAATCTGAGATGACAGTGTTGTTAACAAAGGCTAAGCTTGAGAGCAAATAGATTCATTTCATTTCATTTGCGATTTTCATGAATAGTTAACGTTGTGTTATGCTAATGAGCTTGCGGATAGATTTATACAATCTTGGATACAGGTTTTTTTCGTAGCTAAACCTGACGCAGAAAAACGGAGAGATTTGTCCTAAACAAATAATCTTTCAGGAAAAACTGAACATTTGCTATCTGAGAGTCTCCTCATTGAAAACATCCGAAGTTCTTCAAAGGTAAATGATTTTATTTGAATGCTTTTTCTGTTTTCTGTGAAAATGTTGCCTGCTGAATGCTAACGCTAAATGCTACGTTAGCTATCAATACTGTTACACAAATGCTTGTTTTGCAATGGTTGAGAAGCATATTTTGAAAATCTGAGATGACAGTGTTGTTAACAAAAGGCTAAGCTTGAGAGCAAATAGATTAATTTCATTTCATTTGCGATTTTCATGAATAGTTAACGTTGCGTTATGGTAATGAGCTTGAGGCTGTAGTCACGATACCGGATCCGGGATGGCTCGACGCAAGAAGTTAAACTATAACACAGATTTTGTGGTTTCATACTGACCTTACTCACCAAGCGTTGTTAAATATCCATCCCATTTTCAAGTCGTCTATCTCCTGGTGGTATGGCTATGGTAGGGTTCATTTAGAAGACTGATTATGAGTCTCTATCTCTCCCCTGGTTGGTCAGAGCCTAAATCCACGGTAGCGATCCAGACAGACATCAAACTATTGGCCAACCACTCTTGTACGGTAAAAACCTGATTTTGCTATGTTTTATACACAGCACCAGTCAAAAGTTAGGACACACTTACTCATTCAAGGGTTTTCTTTACTTTTGCTATATTCTACAATGTAGAATACCAGTTAAGCCTTCAAATCTATGAAATAACACATATGGAATCATGTAGTAACCCAAAATGTGTTAAACAAATCTAAATATATTTTATATTTGAGATGAAAGCATTGCACACTCTTGGCATTCTCTCAACCAGCTTCATTAAGTAGTCACTTGGAATGCATTTCAAGTAACAGGCGAGCATTGTTAAAAGTTATCTTGTAGAATTACTTTCCTTCTTAATGTGTTTGAGCCAATCTGTTGTGTTGTGACAAGGTAGGGGTGGTATACAGAAGATAGCCCTATTTGGTAAAAGACCAAGTCCATATTATGGCAAGAACAACAACTCAAATAAGCAAAGAGAAAAGACAGTTCATCAATACTTTATCATCTTACATTCAGCAATGAGAACCGGTAAATTACATACCATCTACACTATGCTCTTTATGTAAGTATACTGTAGTATACTGCAGTCTGACATCAGTTGGCCTATGTTACTCAGTGATTGTTGGTCAATGTTACAGTAATGTCATTTCATATGGAAAGAAAATAGATTATTTTAGCTTACTGTAACCAATCATATCATATTTGTGGATGTTCTGCAGAACTGAGCGATGACCAGGCCATGGTGGAAGACACCGGCTGTTCACACCAGAACGTGCGCACGTGCCCCATCGTGCATACATTTATTTTGTCCCCCCACACCAAAGCAATTACATGAATTTTGGGACAGGTTGAAAAGCATTAGACATTTATGGCTATTTAGCTATATAGCTTGCACTTGCTAGCTAATTTGTCCTATTTAGCTAGCTTGCTGTTGCTAGATAACTTGTCCTGGGATATAAACATTGCGTTATTATTTGACCTGAAATGCACAAGGTGCTCTACTCCAATAATGAATCCACACACAAAATGGTCAACCGAATCATTTCGAGTCATCTCTCCTCCTTCCAGGCTTTTTCTTCTTTAAACTTATATGGTGATTGGCATCTACACTTTCATAGTATTACCACGACGACCGACAACACAGTTCATCTTTCAATCATACACGTGGGTATAACCAATGAGGAGATGGCACGTGGATATCTGCTTCTATAAACCAATGAGGAGATGGGAGAGGCAGGACTTGCAGCGTGATCTGCGTCACACATAAAACTGACTTCTATTTTAGCCCTTGGCAACGAAGATGCTAATTGACGCGCGCGAGCAGTGTGGGTGCAATTAATTGAAGAATATAGATTTCTAAATTTCTTTTGCAACGCTCGCGCACACGAGCGGTGTAGTCAGGGTATAAGTCTATTTTAGAACACTCACTAACATTTTTTATATTTCAATGTATGATAATGATGTTTTAATTCTGTAACTGAATATTTGCATCTCAGAAAATACAAGCTAATAAAATGTTCATATATTGTGAAGGATTACTTCAGATTTACAGAATGATGTATTATGTTACACAGCTGGTGTTGTGATCCTGGAGAGCCCTGCCTATCCCATGACTAAGGGAGACTCTGTGACTCTGCGCTGTACAAATAGATATCAGGAAACAAACCCGAACCGCACGGCTGATTTCTACAAAGATGCGAGTACTCATCGGGAATGAGACCAATGGAGAGATGACCATCCCTGTAGTATCCAAGTCAGATGAAGGCTCCTACAAGTGTAAATATAGTGAAGGAGAATCACCAGAGAGCTGGGTGACAGTGAGAGGTGAGAAGAGCTGTGTGTGTGTGTGTGTGTGTGTGTGTGTGTGTGTGTGTGTGTGTGTGTGTGTGTGTGTGTGTGTCTTGATGGTAAAACATTTGTTACAATAGTCCCTCCAGGTTCCATTGTCTCCATCTCTGTGCTGCCCAGGCTGCTGTGTGGTTTACTGGGTTTATACTTGGTTGGCCGACCTGCTAATACCACTTTAACAGCTAAATTGGCACATTTATTGTTTGTTTTTAATTAAATTAAGGCTTATTTTTATATAAATTTTCCATAATTTTCACTTCTATGTCTCTATGTTTTTTGTAAAATTGTATTTTTACAGTAGTTATAGGAGCCAGATTAGTATTCCACTATGGAACTTGAACGAAGAGGGTGTTTATTGTCTTACGTCAGACAGCGCAATGATTTCGCACGATGGTGATCGCAAAGCGAGGTGGCCATCTCTGTCGGCGCCGGAAGTGGGTCATGCTAAGGCAGAGATTATCGAGAGTAGGTCTTTCACCTCATATAAACATCTTGGAATTTTAATTAATGACGCCCTCTCTTTTAAATTGCATAAGAAAACAATTTACACATTGAAATTGGGATTTCATTTTAGGAATAAGGTCTGTTTTTCTTTTGAAGTCAGAAGGAGGCTAGTATCAGCTACATTTATGCCTTTACTAGACTATGGGGATATTACTTGTAGTTTTACATGTTGTTTGTCTGGAATTTTTGTAATGACTTGGTGGTGCCTATCTTGGCCAGGACGCTCTTGAAAAATGAGATTTTCAATCTCAATGAGCCCTTCCTGGTTAAATAAAGGTTAAATAAAATAAAGATATTCCTGCAGAAGTGTTTGCATGACTTCTTCTGCATGCTCATAGGTCAGTGAGGAACATGAAACACCTGCCAACTTTTTCGGAAAGTAGTGGGTCCCAGGTTACTGATAGAAGGCTCCGTTCTACGTTTCAGGTAACATCTTGCGGTGATGCCACTTTCTGTGACTGTTTCTGAAGAACAGTGACAATGACCTGGCTGCCGGCTGTCTGTCTCAACACATAGACATAAACACATAGACACAGAAACCCTCTAACTGGAACAGTGACCTTCCAGACCATGCAGGGACACTGGAAATAGCAGTAAGAGTCACACACCACTAATGTCATTAATCGTCATGACCAGTCTGTAGGATGAAGAGGCAATATGGGAGAACAGGTAGTCATTTATACGTAGGTTACTAGATTCTTAGAACTCCTGCAGAGTATATGACATAATAAAACCGAGAAGAACTGTTATTTTCAGGCACACTCTTCCCCAAAAAGTAATTCTGAAAAATCTCAATGTGTCAGCTGATGGGGTGCAGCTTTTTGAACTTTGCTCTTGGGGCATTTATGTTATATTCTTCAAGATTCAATGGGTAGATATAATTAAGTCCAAAATTGATGCAGAAATAGCAGATTGCCCTTTAACTCACACATTGTGGAGCCTGAGATCTATACTAGGCTGAAAGGAGGTTTGACCAAATTATGTTTTATGAAAAAGTTGAAGATGACAATATCCATTTACTGTAACAAAGCACTCATATCATCTGATGGATAAAATATAGTTTATTAAAAAAGCACAATGCAAAGATATTGTAAAAGTACAGGTGTCACGACTTCTTCCGAAGTCGGCTCCTCTCCTTGTTCGGGCGACATTTGGCGGTCGACGTCACCGGCCTTCTAGCCATCGCCGCTCCACTTGTCATTCTTACATTTGTTTTGTCTTGTTTCCCCGCACACCTGGTTTACATTCCCTAATCACACTACATATATATTCCCTCTGTTTCCCCCGATGTCTTTGTGTGGAATTGTTTTGTTACATGTTTCATGTTAAGCGCCAGGCTGTTTTTTCCCCGACTTCCATGTTGATTGTTTTAACTATTGCATTATTGTGACTGTCGCGCTTTGCACTATTTGCCATTTGGCTGGAGGTTGTTTGCTGCAGTTGCGTCCGTCTGTTGTTACTTCTGCCTATTCAAATGTACGCCTGTGTCACGTTCTGACTTTTATTCCTTTGTTTTGTCTTGTTGGGGTGGGCAGTCTGTTAGTTTTTCTATATTTTCTATTCCTGTGTTTGGCCTGATATGGTTCTCAATCAGAGGCAGCTGTCTATCGTTGTCCCTGATTGAGAACCATATTTAGGTAGCCTGTTTTCCTTTGTGTTTTGTGGGTGGTTATTT
Source organism: Oncorhynchus nerka (assembly GCF_034236695.1). Classification (NCBI taxonomy): domain Eukaryota; kingdom Metazoa; phylum Chordata; class Actinopteri; order Salmoniformes; family Salmonidae; genus Oncorhynchus; species Oncorhynchus nerka. Next base: position 45,096,044 of record NC_088403.1, on the reverse strand, counting down.
TCATTCTTTGTGTGTCTGCACCAGATAGAACTGTTTCGGTTGTCACTTTGTTGTTTTGTATTTTTGAAGTGTTCAGTTGTTTATTAAAAAGATGAACACTAACCACGCTGCGCTTTGGTCCTCTCCTTCTTCCACCCAAGACAGCCATTACAGCCTGATCACAACTCTCTGCTCTCCTGCACCTGACTTCTTACCAGTAGCGCAAAACCTGACAACAGGCAAATTGGAAGAAAACGTGAATAACACTTTTTAGAAATTCATATACAAATATGTTATTCTATCATCTGAATGACAGACGTAACAAATCCAAGATAATAAATTGTAATACATTTACAACAAAACAATACAATTCAATACACAATAAAAAGCAGATTCAATTGCTGTAGCTGCAGATAAGATCCATCATCATTACTCCATATATAAAAAAGAAAAAAAAGAAGCTGTTACAGTGAAACACAATTAAACCATGCTTAAACTTCTCTAGGATTTGGAATTTTGGATGAAAAGCATGCCCAATTTCAACTGCCTGTTACTCATCCCCAGAAGATAAGATATGCAAAGTATTAGTAGATTTCGATAGAAAACACTCTGACGTTTCTAAAACGGTTTGAATCATGTCTGTGAGTATAATAGAACTTATGTAGCAGGCGAAACCCCGAGGACAAACCAAATACGAATCATTTTTGAGGTTTATGGGACATATTGGAGTGCCAACAGAAGAAGCTCGTCAAAGGTAAGGCATGATTTATATTTTTATTTCTGCGTTTTGTGTCGCGCCTGCAGGGTTGAAATGTTCTCTCTCTTTTGTTTACTATCAGTGCACAGATAATAGCATCGTTTGCTTTTGCTGAAAAGCCTTTTTGAAATCTGACATGTTGGCTGGATTCACAACACGTGTAGCTTTAATTTGGTATCTTACAGGTGTGATGTCATGAAAGCTTGATTTTTATAGGAATTGATCTGAATTTGGTGCTCTGCATTTTCTCTGGCTTTTGGCCAAGTGGGACGCTACCGCCCCACATATCCCAAAGTTAAATAATATATCTGTTGGTAAATGAAATAAGTAAGAACTCCTTAATGTACAAGGTGTTATTGTGTTTGTGCATGTGTTTGTTTGATTGTGTGCATTGAGAGCACAAAATCCATGTTCCGGTTTCCTTCTGCTTCTGCTCCTCCTCTGATGGTGTGTCCTTCCATCCATCCATCCATCCCTCCAACCCGCCATCCTTTCATCTCTCCATCCCTCCATCCCTGACCCCCTCAAGTACCTGCAGCATATCACCGGACAAAGTTGTTTAGGACATGCAGTCACACAAAATCTTAAGAATCAAACAAAATACATACTTTAAATAGCTACATTATACTTTGATATCTGAGCATTAGTTCCATATTAGTATCATATAAAGTATCAATAGCTTATGGCTATTAGTCTTACCTGGGGCTGTACCTGGCTTCAATTGATAATAGACTGAATCTGTCTCAGGTGGGGTTGCTGTTTCTGTAAGGAGTGAGGATAAAACATCAGAATAACATAACAGTTATATACAGAATATTATGCAGCTAGTCAATATGGGGTCAGAGGTGTGAGGTTATAATAGAGGGAATATGGAAGGAGGGATGTCCAGTCTTACCTTTCTTCTTCTTGGCTTTGGCCTTCTGTTTAAGGTCAACCTCAGCATAGGTCACATCAACAGGTCCAGTTGCTGCTGAAAATGGACATTTCCAGTCAACAAATTAAGGAATTAACTTATTGAAAACTCTGCATCTTTTTCAAATCTCCAAAATCACACATTTAGATTTCACTGACTGCCAACCTATAGAATGGGTCTCACCTGTGGTCTTCCATGCCTTGATCTCAGAATAGACTGGATTTTCTTTTGGATCAGCTGGCATTTCTGAGGAGGAGAAGGAGGTGAGAATTTGTGTGTTTTTATCAAATTTGATGAGTAAAAAACACTGCTTCATTTTGTATGAATTTATGTGACAGTTAAGAATTACTTTTCTTTTTCTTGTCCAACTTTTTGAGTTGAATCTGGGCGTACATCACATCACTTGGTCCAGCAGTAGCAGCACCAGCATCTGAAATATACAGGTAATACACTAATATCTCTACTTACTGTTAGTATGCTAGAAATATTAAACGTATGAAGAACAGCAACAACAACTCTATACTGTATTCATGCTAAATTTAACATACAGGTAGCCTAGTGGTTAATAACCGAAAGGTTGCTGGATCGAATCCCTGAGTAGACAAGGTTCTGCCCCTGAACAACCCACTCTTAACCAGGCGCCGAAGACGTGGATGTCGATTAAGGCAGCCCCCTGCACCTCTCCCCTGCACCTCTCTGATTCAGAGTTAAATGCGGAAGACATATTTCATTTGAAGGCATTCAGTTATGTACAACTGACTAGGTATCCCCCTTTATCTTTCCCAGTACCATTGTCATTACTGTCTGAGGGTGTGATTGTATCATAGATGTTAGCGCCACCTGTTGGTCAAAGAATAGAGAGAGATTAATAGGTTGGTTTTCCATCAGCTTGCCTAGGGACATAGACTACGGTAACATGTATATAAAGTGAATGGTGTAAAGTCAGTATGTGAAGTAACAGAGAGGAGAGTGACAGTGGTCTGGGATGAGAGACTGACCATGCTGCAGATTATTATACCCAGCATCAGGAGCCTGGCCCTGGGTAGATCCTTGGTCCTGTTGGGGGTCCAGGTTGGTGCTCTGGGGCTGGGGGGCCTACAGGGAGAGAGATACTCATGAAACACACAGATTATATTTTACTGTATGAAAAGGAACGTAGTTGAAAGGTGTACTCACGAGAACATTATGTTGCAACAGGAATCTGTAATGAGAATAGCATACTATTATACTGTATCAAGTCATTACTGTTTTAAACTTTTGTAATTAGACATTTTTCTCCCAAACATGAACCAAAAAGTGAAATGAGTATTTATAAAAGTCTCACCTTTGGCTTTTTTATATGGACACAGCAGTACCAGGAGAATGGCCAGTAGAACACCAGCAACAACCAGGCCCACAACCACTCCTACTAGGACTGATGTAGAGGGTCCAGGACTTACGCCTGGAGAGAGAACAACAAATCACCATCAGGTAGTTGAAAATATGGCTTAGTTTTAGCATAATTCACATTAGTTTGTTTCGGGCCGTTTGAAGTTTGTCCTTCAGATTTGTTGTTATGCCACTGAACCATGAGATACAAGCATAGTCATGGTGGACCTGTATCAGAGATGTTGCCTGGGTCCTCATAGTCTCTATCCAGGAACTTGGCTACCCTTGCCAGGATCTTTGTCCTGGAGTGAACATTCCCAATGGCCTTCAGAGCCTCAAGTTTGCATGTCATGTCTTGGTCCAGTTCACACCCCAATATATGTAACAGAGCATTTTTAATTCACCACTACACCATTAAACTTGACCGAGAAGTTGGAAGAGTTTCTCACTTAGTGTTTGGAACCAAACAGGATACATTCTGTCTTGCCTAAATGGATAACCACTTACTGACTTTAGTCAGTTGGCTGCTTAGGTCTTTTCAACGGTCTCTTTATTCTAATGTGAAACCAAGAGGTTAGAATCATCCCCAAACAGGATCTATTGCATGAGCTTGCTTGCATGATGAAGTAAGGAAAACCGTCAACTTTCTCTAACTTCATTGTTGGTATTTGCATGGTGTGTGTTGAATGTAGAATGCCTAGTCATCAGTGATTGGTTGGATATCTCAAAACATTTGCTTTACTACTGTTTGAACAACTACATAATACCTATATTCAGGAACATATCAAAATGTATCTATTCTGCAGTTATGAATGAGTGCCAATGGTGTGGTTGTGTCAGCAGCTGTTGCAGTGCTTCTAGAACACAACAGATCTTAAAACCCTGTGCCTAATGGCTGTCATTCATTACAATTATTGTTTCTATTACATAATATGATACATTGCCAGACTAGGATAACCGCAGTTATGTCTTTAATACTTCGATGAACTGTAACAGTATTTCTTTCTTAATACATTGACATTTTTTGTTGTAAGGGTTTATAACACATTACTTCAGACTGATATGCAATTATAATGTTGCCCATGCAGTATATGATGCATTTCTGGTGAATAATTACACAATAAACACATTGGTATTTGTACTTGTGAGCTGAGGAGGGGTTATCAGATCCACCCCCACTTCTCTTTTCCTGTCATCTCATCCTGTTCTACTGAATGTGGGGGAGGAGTGGACTTTAATGAACTTAAAAAGGACCCACACACTCAGATACGTAAAGATATAAAGTGAAAATATGCAAAGTGCCACGAACAGCATAAATGAAACCTGGAAATGCGCTATATAAATCCAATCTATTATAATCTATTATTGAATAGATAGGACTTTGCATTACAGTTTATTATTGTGTAATTTTTCATGTAGGCACACTGTAACAAGTATTACAGGCACACTGTAACAAGTATTACAGGCACACTGTAACAAGTATTACAGGCACACTGTAACAAGTATTACAGGCACACTGTAACAAGTATTACAGGCACACTGTAACAAGTATTACAGGCACACTGTAACAAGTATTACAGGCACACTGTAACTAGTATTACAGGCACACTGTAACAAGTATTACAGGCACACTGTAACAAGTATTACAGGCACACTGTAACAAGTATTACAGGCACACTGTAACAATTATTGGAGTGTAACAATAAGTAATTACAACACTTGCTACATTGTACTACATGAATAATTACACAGTAATAAGATCATTGTAATATAGTGTGCAACCATCGATTGATGTCAGAATTATTTAAAATATGTATATTTACCCTTTATAATGTGTGAAATGATATTGCAGAATTCAACACAGAAGTTGTATATTCACCTGGATCCCAGTTTTAGGGGAGACTAAAGATGAACACCAAAACTTCAGTTTAACAGTCAGAGAACTGACAAGATTCAGGGGATCTAAACTATGCCAGGTGAAGGGGACAACGGTCAGATTGGCAGTAAGACCATCACTCTGAAGGTCCACGGCAGGCTGTTATCACCATTTTTGTATCCTATTTTCATGTCATTGTTATGTATATCCATAACCATGGCTGATGATCTTTAACCTCTTCAACCTATGGGGGCGCTGTGTCATTATTGGAAAAAAAGACGTGCCCGTTTTAAGCGCAATATTTTGTCACGAAAAGATGCTCGACTATGCATGGAATTGACAGCCTTGGAAAGACAAAACTCTGACGTCTCCAAAACTGCAAAGATATTATCTGTGAGTGCCCCAGAACTAATGCAACAGGCGAAACCAAGATGAAGTTTCATACAGGAAATGCCCCAGATTCTGAAGGCGCTGTGTTCCAATGTCTCCTTATATGGCTGTGAATGCGCCAGGAATGAGCCTGCGCTTTCTGTCTATTCCCCGAGGTGTCTGCAGCATTGTGACGTGTTTGTAGGCATATCATTGGAAGATTGACCATAAGAGACTACATTTACCTAGTGTAGCGCCCGGTGTCCTGTGTGCGTAATCTGTAGGTCCATGCGCGTTCCATTTCTTCAGAAGAGAAAGTAAACTGCCACGATGGATTTTATCGTCGATAGATATGTGAAAAACACCTTGAGGATTGATTCTAAACATCGGTTTGCCATGTTTCTGTCGATATTATGGAGTTAATTTGGAAAAAAGTTAGCGTTTTAATGACTTTTTCTTTTTTTTTCTTACCCAAACGTGATGAACAAAACAGAGCGATTAGTCGACACAAATAATATTTTTTGTAAAAACGGAACATTTGCGATCTAACAGTCTCCTCATTGAAAACATCTGAAGTTCTTCAAAGGTAAATGATTTTATTTGAATTATTTTCTGTTTTTTGTGGAAAATGTTGCATGCTGAAATAGAGGCATAACCCTATGCTAGGCTAATACTAATACTGTTACACAAATGCTTGTTTAGCTATGGTTCTAAAGCATATTTTGAAAATCTGAGATGACAGTGTTGTTAACAAAAGGCTAAGCTTGAGAGCAAATAGATTCATTTAATTTCATTTGCGATTTTCATGAATAGTTAACGTTGTGTTATGCTAATGAGCTTGCGGATAGATTTATACAATCTTGGATACAGGTTTTTTTTCGTAGCTAAACCTGACGCAGAAAACGGAGAGATTTGTCCTAAACAAATAATCTTTCAGGAAAAACTGAACATTTGCTATCTGAGAGTCTCCTCATTGAAAACATCCGAAGTTCTTCAAAGGTAAATGATTTTATTTGAATGCTTTTTCTGTTTTCTGTGAAAATGTTGCCTGCTGAATGCTAACGCTAAATGCTACGTTAGCTATCAATACTGTTACACAAATGCTTGTTTTGCAATGGTTGAGAAGCATATTTTGAAAATCTGAGATGACAGTGTTGTTAACAAAAGGCTAAGCTTGAGAGCAAATAGATTAATTTCATTTCATTTGCGATTTTCATGAATAGTTAACGTTGCGTTATGGTAATGAGCTTGAGGCTGTAGTCACGATACCGGATCCGGGATGGCTCGACGCAAGAAGTTAAACTATAACACAGATTTTGTGGTTTCATACTGACCTTACTCACCAAGCGTTGTTAAATATCCATCCCATTTTCAAGTCATCTATCTCCTGGTGGTATGGCTATGGTAGGGTTCATTTAGAAGACTGATTATGAGTCTCTATCTCTCCCCTGGTTGGTCAGAGCCTAAATCCACGGTAGCGATCCAGACAGACATCAAACTATTGGCCAACCACTCTTGTACGGTAAAAACCTGATTTTGCTATGTTTTATACACAGCACCAGTCAAAAGTTAGGACACACTTACTCATTCAAGGGTTTTTCTTTACTTTTGCTATATTCTACAATGTAGAATACCAGTTAAGCCTTCAAATCTATGAAATAACACATATGGAATCATGTAGTAACCCAAAATGTGTTAAACAAATCTAAATATATTTTATATTTGAGATGAAAGCATTGCACACTCTTGGCATTCTCTCAACCAGCTTCATTAAGTAGTCACTTGGAATGCATTTCAAGTAACAGGCGAGCATTGTTAAAAGTTATCTTGTAGAATTACTTTCCTTCTTAATGTGTTTGAGCCAATCTGTTGTGTTGTGACAAGGTAGGGGTGGTATACAGAAGATAGCCCTATTTGGTAAAAGACCAAGTCCATATTATGGCAAGAACAACAACTCAAATAAGCAAAGAGAAAAGACAGTTCATCAATACTTTATCATCTTACATTCAGCAATGAGAACCGGTAAATTACATACCATCTACACTATGCTCTTTATGTAAGTATACTGTAGTATACTGCAGTCTGACATCAGTTGGCCTATGTTACTCAGTGATTGTTGGTCAATGTTACAGTAATGTCATTTCATATGGAAAGAAAATAGATTATTTTAGCTTACTGTAACCAATCATATCATATTTGTGGATGTTCTGCAGAACTGAGCGATGACCAGGCCATGGTGGAAGACACCGGCTGTTCACACCAGAACGTGCGCACGTGCCCCATCGTGCATACATTTATTTTGTCCCCCCACACCAAAGCAATTACATGAATTTTGGGACAGGTTGAAAAGCATTAGACATTTATGGCTATTTAGCTATATAGCTTGCACTTGCTAGCTAATTTGTCCTATTTAGCTAGCTTGCTGTTGCTAGATAACTTGTCCTGGGATATAAACATTGCGTTATTATTTGACCTGAAATGCACAAGGTGCTCTACTCCAATAATGAATCCACACACAAAATGGTCAACCGAATCATTTCGAGTCATCTCTCCTCCTTCCAGGCTTTTTCTTCTTTAAACTTATATGGTGATTGGCATCTACACTTTCATAGTATTACCACGACGACCGACAACACAGTTCATCTTTCAATCACACATGTGGGTATAACCAATGAGGAGATGGCACGTGGATATCTGCTTCTATAAACCAATGAGGAGATGGGAGAGGCAGGACTTGCAGCGTGATCTGCGTCACACATAAAACTGACTTCTATTTTAGCCCTTGGCAACGCAGATGCTAATTGACGCGCGCGAGCAGTGTGGGTGCAATTAATTGAAGAATATAGATTTCTACATTTCTTTTGCAACGCTCGCGCACACGAGTGGTGTAGTCAGGGTATAAGTCTATTTTAGAACACTCACTAACATTTTTATATTTCAATGTATGATAATGATGTTTAAATTCTGTAACTGAATGTTTGCATCTCAGAAAATACAAGCTAATAAAATGTTCATATATTGTGAAGGATTACTTCAGATTTACAGAATGATGTATTATGTTACACAGCTGGTGTTGTGATCCTGGAGAGCCCTGCCTATCCCATGACTAAGGGAGACTCTGTGACTCTGCGCTGTACAAATAGATATCAGGAAACAAACCCGAACCGCACGGCTGATTTCTACAAAGATGCGAGTACTCATCGGGAATGAGACCAATGGAGAGATGACCATCCCTGTAGTATCCAAGTCAGATGAAGGCTCCTACAAGTGTAAATATAGTGAAGGAGAATCACCAGAGAGCTGGGTGACAGTGAGAGGTGAGAAGAGCTGTGTGTGTGTGTGTGTGTGTGTGTGTGTGTGTGTGTGTGTGTGTGTGTGTGTGTGTGTGTGTGTCTTGATGGTAAAACATTTGTTACAATAGTCCCTCCAGGTTCCATTGTCTCCATCTCTGTGCTGCCCAGGCTGCTGTGTGGTTTACTGGGTTTATACTTGGTTGGCCGACCTGCTAATACCACTTTAACAGCTAAATTGGCACATTTATTGTTTGTTTTTAATTAAATTAAGGCTTATTTTTATATAAATTTTCCATAATTTTCACTTCTATGTCTCTATGTTTTTTGTAAAATTGTATTTTTACAGTAGTTATAGGAGCCAGATTAGTATTCCACTATGGAACTTGAACGAAGAGGGTGTTTATTGTCTTACGTCAGACAGCGCAATGATTTCGCACGATGGTGATCGCAAAGCGAGGTGGCCATCTCTGTCGGCGCCGGAAGTGGGTCATGCTAAGGCAGAGATTATCGAGAGTAGGTCTTTCACCTCATATAAACATCTTGGAATTTTAATTAATGACGCCCTCTCTTTTAAATTGCATAAGAAAACAATTTACACATTGAAATTGGGATTTCATTTTAGGAATAAGGTCTGTTTTTCTTTTGAAGTCAGAAGGAGGCTAGTATCAGCTACATTTATGCCTTTACTAGACTATGGGGATATTACTTGTAGTTTTACATGTTGTTTGTCTGGAATTTTGTAATGACTTGGTGGTGCCTATCTTGGCCAGGACGCTCTTGAAAAGAGATTTTCAATCTCAATGAGCCCTTCCTGGTTAAATAAAGGTTAAATAAAATAAAGATATTCCTGCAGAAGTGTTTGCATGACTTCTTCTGCATGCTCATAGGTCAGTGAGGAACATGAAACACCTGCCAACTTTTTCGGAAAGTAGTGGGTCCCAGGTTACTGATAGAAGGCTCCGTTCTACGTTTCAGGTAACATCTTGCGGTGATGCCACTTTCTGTGACTGTTTCTGAAGAACAGTGACAATGACCTGGCTGCCGGCTGTCTGTCTCAACACATAGACATAAACACATAGACAGAGAAACCCTCTAACTGGAACAGTGACCTTCCAGACCATGCAGGGACACTGGAAATAGCAGTAAGAGTCACACACCACTAATGTCATTAATCGTCATGACCAGTCTGTAGGATGAAGAGGCAATATGGGAGAACAGGTAGTCATTTATACGTAGGTTACTAGATTCTCAGAACTCCTGCAGAGTATATGACATAATAAAACCGAGAAGAACTGTTATTTTCAGGCACACTCTTCCCCAAAAGTAATTCTGAAAAATCTCAATGTGTCAGCTGATGGGGTGCAGCTTTTGAACTTTGCTCTTGGGGCATTTATGTTATATTCTTCAAGATTCAATGGGTAGATATAATTAAGTCCAAAAATTGATGCAGAAATAGCAGATTGCCCTTTAACTCACACATTGTGGAGCCTGAGATCTATACTAGGCTGAAAGGAGGTTTGACCAAATTATGTTTTATGAAAAAGTTGAAGATGACAATATCCATTTACTGTAACAAAGCACTCATATCATCTGATGGATAAAATATAGTTTATTAAAAAAGCACAATGCAAAGATATTGTAAAAGTACAGGTGTCACGACTTCTTCCGAAGTCGGCTCCTCTCCTTGTTCGGGCGACATTTGGCGGTCGACGTCACCGGCCTTCTAGCCATCGCCGCTCCACTTGTCATTCTTACATTTGTTTTGTCTTGTTTCCCTGCACACCTGGTTTACATTCCCTAATCACACTACATATATATTCCCTCTGTTTCCCCGATGTCTTTGTGTGGAATTGTTTTGTTACATGTTTCATGTTAAGCGCCAGGCTGGTTTTTCCCCGACTTCCATGTTGATTGTTTTAACTATTGCATTATTGTGACTGTCGCGCTTTGCACTATTTGCCATTTGGCTGGAGGTTGTTTGCTGCAGTTGCGTCCGTCTGTTGTTACTTCTGCCTATTCAAATGTACGCCTGTGTCACGTTCTGACTTTTATTCCTTTGTTTTGTCTTGTTGGGGTGGGCAGTCTGTTAGTTTTTCTATATTTTCTATTCCTGTGTTTGGCCTGATATGGTTCTCAATCAGAGGCAGCTGTCTATCGTTGTCCCTGATTGAGAACCATATTTAGGTAGCCTGTTTTCCTTTGTGTTTTGTGGGTGGTTATTTTCATTCTTTGTGTGTCTGCACCAGATAGAACTGTTTCGGTTGTCACTTTGTTGTTTTGTATTTTTGAAGTGTTCAGTTGTTTATTAAAAAGATGAACACTAACCACGCTGCGCTTTGGTCCTCTCCTTCTTCCACCCAAGACAGCCATTACAGCCTGATCACAACTCTCTGCTCTCCTGCACCTGACTTCTTACCAGTAGCGCAAAACCTGACAACAGGCAAATTGGAAGAAAACGTGAATAACACTTTTTAGAAATTCATATACAAATATGTTATTCTATCATCTGAATGACAGACGTAACAAATCCAAGATAATAAATTGTAATACATTTACAACAAAACAATACAATTCAATACACAATAAAAAGCAGATTCAATTGCTGTAGCTGCAGATAAGATCCATCATCATTACTCCATATATAAAAAAGAAAAAAAAAAAAGAAGCTGTTACAGTGAAACACAATTAAACCATGCTTAAACTTCTCTAGGATTTGGAATTTTGGATGAAAAGCATGCCCAATTTCAACTGCCTGTTACTCATCCCCAGAAGATAAGATATGCAAAGTATTAGTAGATTTCGATAGAAAACACTCTGACGTTTCTAAAACGGTTTGAATCATGTCTGTGAGTATAATAGAACTTATGTAGCAGGCGAAACCCGAGGACAAACCAAATACGAATCATTTTTTGAGGTTTATGGGACATATTGGAGTGCCAACAGAAGAAGCTCGTCAAAGGTAAGGCATGATTTATATTTTTATTTCTGCGTTTTGTGTCGCGCCTGCAGGGTTGAAATGTTCTCTCTCTTTTGTTTACTATCAGTGCACAGATAATAGCATCGTTTGCTTTTGCTGAAAAGCCTTTTGAAATCTGACATGTTGGCTGGATTCACAACACGTGTAGCTTTAATTTGGTATCTTACAGGTGTGATGTCATGAAAGCTTGATTTTTATAGGAATTGATCTGAATTTGGTGCTCTGCATTTTCTCTGGCTTTTGGCCAAGTGGGACGCTACCGCCCCACATATCCCAAAGTTAAATAATATATCTGTTGGTAAATGAAATAAGTAAGAACTCCTTAATGTACAAGGTGTTATTGTGTTTGTGCATGTGTTTGTTTGATTGTGTGCATTGAGAGCACAAAATCCATGTTCCGGTTTCCTTCTGCTTCTGCTCCTCCTCTGATGGTGTGTCCTTCCATCCATCCATCCATCCCTCCAACCCGCCATCCTTTCATCTCTCCATCCCTCCATCCCTGACCCCTCAAGTACCTGCAGCATATCACCGGACAAAGTTGTTTAGGACATGCAGTCACACAAAATCTTAAGAATCAAACAAAATACATACTTTAAATAGCTACATTATACTTTGATATCTGAGCATTAGTTCCATATTAGTATCATATAAAGTATCAATAGCTTATGGCTATTAGTCTTACCTGGGGCTGTACCTGGCTTCAATTGATAATAGACTGAATCTGTCTCAGGTGGGGTTGCTGTTTCTGTAAGGAGTGAGGATAAAACATCAGAATAACATAACAGTTATATACAGAATATTATGCAGCTAGTCAATATGGGGTCAGAGGTGTGAGGTTATAATAGAGGGAATATGGAAGGAGGGATGTCCAGTCTTACCTTTCTTCTTCTTGGCTTTGGCCTTCTGTTTAAGGTCAACCTCAGCATAGGTCACATCAACAGGTCCAGTTGCTGCTGAAAATGGACATTTCCAGTCAACAAATTAAGGAATTAACTTATTGAAAACTCTGCATCTTTTTCAAATCTCCAAAATCACACATTTAGATTTCACTGACTGCCAACCTATAGAATGGGTCTCACCTGTGGTCTTCCATGCCTTGATCTCAGAATAGACTGGATTTTCTTTTGGATCAGCTGGCATTTCTGAGGAGGAGAAGGAGGTGAGAATTTGTGTGTTTTTATCAAATTTGATGAGTAAAAAACACTGCTTCATTTTGTATGAATTTATGTGACAGTTAAGAATTACTTTTCTTTTTCTTGTCCAACTTTTTGAGTTGAATCTGGGCGTACATCACATCACTTGGTCCAGCAGTAGCAGCACCAGCATCTGAAATATACAGGTAATACACTAATATCTCTACTTACTGTTAGTATGCTAGAAATATTAAACGTATGAAGAACAGCAACAACAACTCTATACTGTATTCATGCTAAATTTAACATACAGGTAGCCTAGTGGTTAATAACCGAAAGGTTGCTGGATCGAATCCCTGAGTAGACAAGGTTCTGCCCCTGAACAACCCACTCTTAACCAGGCGCCGAAGACGTGGATGTCGATTAAGGCAGCCCCCTGCACCTCTCCCCTGCACCTCTCTGATTCAGAGTTAAATGCGGAAGACATATTTCATTTGAAGGCATTCAGTTATGTACAACTGACTAGGTATCCCCTTTATCTTTCCCAGTACCATTGTCATTACTGTCTGAGGGTGTGATTGTATCATAGATGTTAGCGCCACCTGTTGGTCAAAGAATAGAGAGAGATTAATAGGTTGGTTTTCCATCAGCTTGCCTAGGGACATAGACTACGGTAACATGTATATAAAGTGAATGGTGTAAAGTCAGTATGTGAAGTAACAGAGAGGAGAGTGACAGTGGTCTGGGATGAGAGACTGACCATGCTGCAGATTATTATACCCAGCATCAGGAGCCTGGCCCTGGGTAGATCCTTGGTCCTGTTGGGGGTCCAGGTTGGTGCTCTGGGGCTGGGGGCCTACAGGGAGAGAGATACTCATGAAACACACAGATTATATTTTACTGTATGAAAAGGAACGTAGTTGAAAGGTGTACTCACGAGAACATTATGTTGCAACAGGAATCTGTAATGAGAATAGCATACTATTATACTGTATCAAGTCATTACTGTTTTAAACTTTTGTAATTAGACATTTTTCTCCCAAACATGAACCAAAAAGTGAAATGAGTATTTATAAAAGTCTCACCTTTGGCTTTTTTATATGGACACAGCAGTACCAGGAGAATGGCCAGTAGAACACCAGCAACAACCAGGCCCACAACCACTCCTACTAGGACTGATGTAGAGGGTCCAGGACTTACGCCTGGAGAGAGAACAACAAATCACCATCAGGTAGTTGAAAATATGGCTTAGTTTTAGCATAATTCACATTAGTTTGTTTCGGGCCGTTTGAAGTTTGTCCTTCAGATTTGTTGTTATGCCACTGAACCATGAGATACAAGCATAGTCATGGTGGACCTGTATCAGAGATGTTGCCTGGGTCCTCATAGTCTCTATCCAGGAACTTGGCTACCCTTGCCAGGATCTTTGTCCTGGAGTGAACATTCCCAATGGCCTTCAGAGCCTCAAGTTTGCATGTCATGTCTTGGTCCAGTTCACACCCCAATATATGTAACAGAGCATTTTTAATTCACCACTACACCATTAAACTTGACCGAGAAGTTGGAAGAGTTTCTCACTTAGTGTTTGGAACCAAACAGGATACATTCTGTCTTGCCTAAATGGATAACCACTTACTGACTTTAGTCAGTTGGCTGCTTAGGGTCTTTTCAACGGTCTCTTTATTCTAATGTGAAACCAAGAGGTTAGAATCATCCCCAAACAGGATCTATTGCATGAGCTTGCTTGCATGATGAAGTAAGGAAAACCGTCAACTTTCTCTAACTTCATTGTTGGTATTTGCATGGTGTGTGTTGAATGTAGAATGCCTAGTCATCAGTGATTGGTTGGATATCTCAAAACATTTGCTTTACTACTGTTTGAACAACTACATAATACCTATATTCAGGAACATATCAAAATGTATCTATTCTGCAGTTATGAATGAGTGCCAATGGTGTGGTTGTGTCAGCAGCTGTTGCAGTGCTTCTAGAACACAACAGATCTTAAAACCCTGTGCCTAATGGCTGTCATTCATTACAATTATTGTTTCTATTACATAATATGATACATTGCCAGACTAGGATAACCGCAGTTATGTCTTTAATACTTCGATGAACTGTAACAGTATTTCTTTCTTAATACATTGACATTTTTTGTTGTAAGGGTTTATAACACATTACTTCAGACTGATATGCAATTATAATGTTGCCCATGCAGTATATGATGCATTTCTGGTGAATAATTACACAATAAACACATTGGTATTTGTACTTGTGAGCTGAGGAGGGGTTATCAGATCCACCCCCACTTCTCTTTTCCTGTCATCTCATCCTGTTCTACTGAATGTGGGGGAGGAGTGGACTTTAATGAACTTAAAAAGGACCCACACACTCAGATACGTAAAGATATAAAGTGAAAATATGCAAAGTGCCACGAACAGCATAAATGAAACCTGGAAATGCGCTATATAAATCCAATCTATTATAATCTATTATTGAATAGATAGGACTTTGCATTACAGTTTATTATTGTGTAATTTTTCATGTAGGCACACTGTAACAAGTATTACAGGCACACTGTAACAAGTATTACAGGCACACTGTAACAAGTATTACAGGCACACTGTAACAAGTATTACAGGCACACTGTAACAAGTATTACAGGCACACTGTAACAAGTATTACAGGCACACTGTAACAAGTATTACAGGCACACTGTAACTAGTATTACAGGCACACTGTAACAAGTATTACAGGCACACTGTAACAAGTATTACAGGCACACTGTAACAAGTATTACAGGCACACTGTAACAATTATTGGAGTGTAACAATAAGTAATTACAACACTTGCTACATTGTACTACATGAATAATTACACAGTAATAAGATCATTGTAATATAGTGTGCAACCATCGATTGATGTCAGAATTATTTAAAATATGTATATTTACCCTTTATAATGTGTGAAATGATATTGCAGAATTCAACACAGAAGTTGTATATTCACCTGGATCCCAGTTTTAGGGGAGACTAAAGATGAACACCAAAACTTCAGTTTAACAGTCAGAGAACTGACAAGATTCAGGGGATCTAAACTATGCCAGGTGAAGGGGACAACGGTCAGATTGGCAGTAAGACCATCACTCTGAAGGTCCACGGCAGGCTGTTATCACCATTTTTGTATCCTATTTTCATGTCATTGTTATGTATATCCATAACCATGGCTGATGATCTTTAACCTCTTCAACCTATGGGGGCGCTGTGTCATTATTGGAAAAAAAGACGTGCCCGTTTTAAGCGCAATATTTTGTCACGAAAAGATGCTCGACTATGCATGGAATTGACAGCCTTGGAAAGACAAAACTCTGACGTCTCCAAAACTGCAAAGATATTATCTGTGAGTGCCCCAGAACTAATGCAACAGGCGAAACCAAGATGAAGTTTCATACAGGAAATGCCCCAGATTCTGAAGGCGCTGTGTTCCAATGTCTCCTTATATGGCTGTGAATGCGCCAGGAATGAGCCTGCGCTTTCTGTCTATTCCCCGAGGTGTCTGCAGCATTGTGACGTGTTTGTAGGCATATCATTGGAAGATTGACCATAAGAGACTACATTTACCTAGTGTAGCGCCCGGTGTCCTGTGTGCGTAATCTGTAGGTCCATGCGCGTTCCATTTCTTCAGAAGAGAAAGTAAACTGCCACGATGGATTTTATCGTCGATAGATATGTGAAAAACACCTTGAGGATTGATTCTAAACATCGGTTTGCCATGTTTCTGTCGATATTATGGAGTTAATTTGGAAAAAAGTTAGCGTTTTAATGACTTTTTTTTTTTTTTTCTTACCCAAACGTGATGAACAAAACAGAGCGATTAGTCGACACAAATAATATTTTTTGTAAAAACGGAACATTTGCGATCTAACAGTCTCCTCATTGAAAACATCTGAAGTTCTTCAAAGGTAAATGATTTTATTTGAATTATTTTCTGTTTTTGTGGAAAATGTTGCATGCTGAAATAGAGGCATAACCCTATGCTAGGCTAATACTAATACTGTTACACAAATGCTTGTTTAGCTATGGTTCTAAAGCATATTTTGAAAATCTGAGATGACAGTGTTGTTAACAAAAGGCTAAGCTTGAGAGCAAATAGATTCATTTAATTTCATTTGCGATTTTCATGAATAGTTAACGTTGTGTTATGCTAATGAGCTTGCGGATAGATTTATACAATCTTGGATACAGGTTTTTTTTTTTCGTAGCTAAACCTGACGCAGAAAACGGAGAGATTTGTCCTAAACAAATAATCTTTCAGGAAAAACTGAACATTTGCTATCTGAGAGTCTCCTCATTGAAAACATCCGAAGTTCTTCAAAGGTAAATGATTTTATTTGAATGCTTTTTCTGTTTTCTGTGAAAATGTTGCCTGCTGAATGCTAACGCTAAATGCTACGTTAGCTATCAATACTGTTACACAAATGCTTGTTTTGCAATGGTTGAGAAGCATATTTTGAAAATCTGAGATGACAGTGTTGTTAACAAAAGGCTAAGCTTGAGAGCAAATAGATTAATTTCATTTCATTTGCGATTTTCATGAATAGTTAACGTTGCGTTATGGTAATGAGCTTGAGGCTGTAGTCACGATACCGGATCCGGGATGGCTCGACGCAAGAAGTTAAACTATAACACAGATTTTGTGGTTTCATACTGACCTTACTCACCAAGCGTTGTTAAATATCCATCCCATTTTCAAGTCATCTATCTCCTGGTGGTATGGCTATGGTAGGGTTCATTTAGAAGACTGATTATGAGTCTCTATCTCTCCCTGGTTGGTCAGAGCCTAAATCCACGGTAGCGATCCAGACAGACATCAAACTATTGGCCAACCACTCTTGTACGGTAAAAACCTGATTTTGCTATGTTTTATACACAGCACCAGTCAAAAGTTAGGACACACTTACTCATTCAAGGGTTTTTCTTTACTTTTGCTATATTCTACAATGTAGAATACCAGTTAAGCCTTCAAATCTATGAAATAACACATATGGAATCATGTAGTAACCCAAAATGTGTTAAACAAATCTAAATATATTTTATATTTGAGATGAAAGCATTGCACACTCTTGGCATTCTCTCAACCAGCTTCATTAAGTAGTCACTTGGAATGCATTTCAAGTAACAGGCGAGCATTGTTAAAAGTTATCTTGTGAATTACTTTCCTTCTTAATGTGTTTGAGCCAATCTGTTGTGTTGTGACAAGGTAGGGGTGGTATACAGAAGATAGCCCTATTTGGTAAAAGACCAAGTCCATATTATGGCAAGAACAACAACTCAAATAAGCAAAGAGAAAAGACAGTTCATCAATACTTTATCATCTTACATTCAGCAATGAGAACCGGTAAATTACATACCATCTACACTATGCTCTTTATGTAAGTATACTGTAGTATACTGCAGTCTGACATCAGTTGGCCTATGTTACTCAGTGATTGTTGGTCAATGTTACAGTAATGTCATTTCATATGGAAAGAAAATAGATTATTTTAGCTTACTGTAACCAATCATATCATATTTGTGGATGTTCTGCAGAACTGAGCGATGACCAGGCCATGGTGGAAGACACCGGCTGTTCACACCAGAACGTGCGCACGTGCCCCATCGTGCATACATTTATTTTGTCCCCCACACCAAAGCAATTACATGAATTTTGGGACAGGTTGAAAAGCATTAGACATTTATGGCTATTTAGCTATATAGCTTGCACTTGCTAGCTAATTTGTCCTATTTAGCTAGCTTGCTGTTGCTAGATAACTTGTCCTGGGATATAAACATTGCGTTATTATTTGACCTGAAATGCACAAGGTGCTCTACTCCAATAATGAATCCACACACAAAATGGTCAACCGAATCATTTCGAGTCATCTCTCCTCCTTCCAGGCTTTTTCTTCTTTAAACTTATATGGTGATTGGCATCTACACTTTCATAGTATTACCACGACGACCGACAACACAGTTCATCTTTCAATCACACACGTGGGTATAACCAATGAGGAGATGGCACGTGGATATCTGCTTCTATAAACCAATGAGGAGATGGGAGAGGCAGGACTTGCAGCGTGATCTGCGTCACACATAAAACTGACTTCTATTTTAGCCCTTGGCAACGAAGATGCTAATTGACGCGCGCGAGCAGTGTGGGTGCAATTAATTGAAGAATATAGATTTCTAAATTTCTTTTGCAACGCTCGCGCACACGAGTGGTGTAGTCAGGGTATAAGTCTATTTTAGAACACTCACTAACATTTTTTATATTTCAATGTATGATAATGATGTTTAAATTCTGTAACTGAATGTTTGCATCTCAGAAAATACAAGCTAATAAAATGTTCATATATTGTGAAGGATTACTTCAGATTTACAGAATGATGTATTATGTTACACAGCTGGTGTTGTGATCCTGGAGAGCCCTGCCTATCCCATGACTAAGGGAGACTCTGTGACTCTGCGCTGTACAAATAGATATCAGGAAACAAACCCGAACCGCACGGCTGATTTCTACAAAGATGCGAGTACTCATCGGGAATGAGACCAATGGAGAGATGACCATCCCTGTAGTATCCAAGTCAGATGAAGGCTCCTACAAGTGTAAATATAGTGAAGGAGAATCACCAGAGAGCTGGGTGACAGTGAGAGGTGAGAAGAGCTGTTGTGTGTGTGTGTGTGTGTGTGTGTGTGTGTGTGTGTGTGTGTGTGTGTGTGTGTGTCTTGATGGTAAAACATTTGTTACAATAGTCCCTCCAGGTTCCATTGTCTCCATCTCTGTGCTGCCCAGGCTGCTGTGTGGTTTACTGGGTTTATACTTGGTTGGCCGACCTGCTAATACCACTTTAACAGCTAAATTGGCACATTTATTGTTTGTTTTTAATTAAATTAAGGCTTATTTTTATATAAATTTTCCATAATTTTCACTTCTATGTCTCTATGTTTTTTGTAAAATTGTATTTTTACAGTAGTTATAGGAGCCAGATTAGTATTCCACTATGGAACTTGAACGAAGAGGGTGTTTATTGTCTTACGTCAGACAGCGCAATGATTTCGCACGATGGTGATCGCAAAGCGAGGTGGCCATCTCTGTCGGCGCCGGAAGTGGGTCATGCTAAGGCAGAGATTATCGAGAGTAGGTCTTTCACCTCATATAAACATCT
Organism: Oncorhynchus nerka; assembly: GCF_034236695.1. Classification (NCBI taxonomy): domain Eukaryota; kingdom Metazoa; phylum Chordata; class Actinopteri; order Salmoniformes; family Salmonidae; genus Oncorhynchus; species Oncorhynchus nerka. The sequence goes on along the minus strand of NC_088403.1, from coordinate 45,076,175 downwards.
TGGAATTTTAATTAATGACGCCCTCTCTTTTAAATTGCATAAGAAAACAATTTACACATTGAAATTGGGATTTCATTTTAGGAATAAGGTCTGTTTTTCTTTTGAAGTCAGAAGGAGGCTAGTATCAGCTACATTTATGCCTTTACTAGACTATGGGGATATTACTTGTAGTTTTACATGTTGTTTGTCTGGAATTTTTGTAATGACTTGGTGGTGCCTATCTTGGCCAGGACGCTCTTGAAAAAGAGATTTTCAATCTCAATGAGCCCTTCCTGGTTAAATAAAGGTTAAATAAAATAAAGATATTCCTGCAGAAGTGTTTGCATGACTTCTTCTGCATGCTCATAGGTCAGTGAGGAACATGAAACACCTGCCAACTTTTTCGGAAAGTAGTGGGTCCCAGGTTACTGATAGAAGGCTCCGTTCTACGTTTCAGGTAACATCTTGCGGTGATGCCACTTTCTGTGACTGTTTCTGAAGAACAGTGACAATGACCTGGCTGCCGGCTGTCTGTCTCAACACATAGACATAAACACATAGACAGAGAAACCCTCTAACTGGAACAGTGACCTTCCAGACCATGCAGGGACACTGGAAATAGCAGTAAGAGTCACACACCACTAATGTCATTAATCGTCATGACCAGTCTGTAGGATGAAGAGGCAATATGGGAGAACAGGTAGTCATTTATACGTAGGTTACTAGATTCTCAGAACTCCTGCAGAGTATATGACATAATAAAACCGAGAAGAACTGTTATTTTCAGGCACACTCTTCCCCAAAAAGTAATTCTGAAAAATCTCAATGTGTCAGCTGATGGGGTGCAGCTTTTGAACTTTGCTCTTGGGGCATTTATGTTATATTCTTCAAGATTCAATGGGTAGATATAATTAAGTCCAAAAATTGATGCAGAAATAGCAGATTGCCCTTTAACTCACACATTGTGGAGCCTGAGATCTATACTAGGCTGAAAGGAGGTTTGACCAAATTATGTTTTATGAAAAAGTTGAAGATGACAATATCCATTTACTGTAACAAAGCACTCATATCATCTGATGGATAAAATATAGTTTATTAAAAAAGCACAATGCAAAGATATTGTAAAAGTACAGGTGTCACGACTTCTTCCGAAGTCGGCTCCTCTCCTTGTTCGGGCGACATTTGGCGGTCGACGTCACCGGCCTTCTAGCCATCGCCGCTCCACTTGTCATTCTTACATTTGTTTTGTCTTGTTTCCCTGCACACCTGGTTTACATTCCCTAATCACACTACATATATATTCCCTCTGTTTCCCGATGTCTTTGTGTGGAATTGTTTTGTTACATGTTTCATGTTAAGCGCCAGGCTGGTTTTTCCCGACTTCCATGTTGATTGTTTTAACTATTGCATTATTGTGACTGTCGCTTTGCACTATTTGCCATTTGGCTGGAGGTTGTTTGCTGCAGTTGCGTCCGTCTGTTGTTACTTCTGCCTATTCAAATGTACGCCTGTGTCACGTTCTGACTTTTATTCCTTTGTTTTGTCTTGTTGGGGTGGGCAGTCTGTTAGTTTTTCTATATTTTCTATTCCTGTGTTTGGCCTGATATGGTTCTCAATCAGAGGCAGCTGTCTATCGTTGTCCCTGATTGAGAACCATATTTAGGTAGCCTGTTTTCCTTTGTGTTTTGTGGGTGGTTATTTTCATTCTTTGTGTGTCTGCACCAGATAGAACTGTTTCGGTTGTCACTTTGTTGTTTTGTATTTTTGAAGTGTTCAGTTGTTTATTAAAAAGATGAACACTAACCACGCTGCGCTTTGGTCCTCTCCTTCTTCCACCCAAGACAGCCATTACAGCCTGATCACAACTCTCTGCTCTCCTGCACCTGACTTCTTACCAGTAGCGCAAAACCTGACAACAGGCAAATTGGAAGAAAACGTGAATAACACTTTTTAGAAATTCATATACAAATATGTTATTCTATCATCTGAATGACAGACGTAACAAATCCAAGATAATAAATTGTAATACATTTACAACAAAACAATACAATTCAATACACAATAAAAAGCAGATTCAATTGCTGTAGCTGCAGATAAGATCCATCATCATTACTCCATATATAAAAAAGAAAAAAAGAAGCTGTTACAGTGAAACACAATTAAACCATGCTTAAACTTCTCTAGGATTTGGAATTTTGGATGAAAAGCATGCCCAATTTCAACTGCCTGTTACTCATCCCCAGAAGATAAGATATGCAAAGTATTAGTAGATTTCGATAGAAAACACTCTGACGTTTCTAAAACGGTTTGAATCATGTCTGTGAGTATAATAGAACTTATGTAGCAGGCGAAACCCGAGGACAAACCAAATACGAATCATTTTTTGAGGTTTATGGGACATATTGGAGTGCCAACAGAAGAAGCTCGTCAAAGGTAAGGCATGATTTATATTTTTATTTCTGCGTTTTGTGTCGCGCCTGCAGGGTTGAAATGTTCTCTCTCTTTTGTTTACTATCAGTGCACAGATAATAGCATCGTTTGCTTTTGCTGAAAAGCCTTTTTGAAATCTGACATGTTGGCTGGATTCACAACACGTGTAGCTTTAATTTGGTATCTTACAGGTGTGATGTCATGAAAGCTTGATTTTTATAGGAATTGATCTGAATTTGGTGCTCTGCATTTTCTCTGGCTTTTGGCCAAGTGGGACGCTACCGCCCCACATATCCCAAAGTTAAATAATATATCTGTTGGTAAATGAAATAAGTAAGAACTCCTTAATGTACAAGGTGTTATTGTGTTTGTGCATGTGTTTGTTTGATTGTGTGCATTGAGAGCACAAAATCCATGTTCGGTTTCCTTCTGCTTCTGCTCCTCCTCTGATGGTGTGTCCTTCCATCCATCCATCCATCCCTCCAACCCGCCATCCTTTCATCTCTCCATCCCTCCATCCCTGACCCCCTCAAGTACCTGCAGCATATCACCGGACAAAGTTGTTTAGGACATGCAGTCACACAAAATCTTAAGAATCAAACAAAATACATACTTTAAATAGCTACATTATACTTTGATATCTGAGCATTAGTTCCATATTAGTATCATATAAAGTATCAATAGCTTATGGCTATTAGTCTTACCTGGGGCTGTACCTGGCTTCAATTGATAATAGACTGAATCTGTCTCAGGTGGGGTTGCTGTTTCTGTAAGGAGTGAGGATAAAACATCAGAATAACATAACAGTTATATACAGAATATTATGCAGCTAGTCAATATGGGGTCAGAGGTGTGAGGTTATAATAGAGGGAATATGGAAGGAGGGATGTCCAGTCTTACCTTTCTTCTTCTTGGCTTTGGCCTTCTGTTTAAGGTCAACCTCAGCATAGGTCACATCAACAGGTCCAGTTGCTGCTGAAAATGGACATTTCCAGTCAACAAATTAAGGAATTAACTTATTGAAAACTCTGCATCTTTTTCAAATCTCCAAAATCACACATTTAGATTTCACTGACTGCCAACCTATAGAATGGGTCTCACCTGTGGTCTTCCATGCCTTGATCTCAGAATAGACTGGATTTTCTTTTGGATCAGCTGGCATTTCTGAGGAGGAGAAGGAGGTGAGAATTTGTGTGTTTTTATCAAATTTGATGAGTAAAAAACACTGCTTCATTTTGTATGAATTTATGTGACAGTTAAGAATTACTTTTCTTTTTCTTGTCCAACTTTTTGAGTTGAATCTGGGCGTACATCACATCACTTGGTCCAGCAGTAGCAGCACCAGCATCTGAAATATACAGGTAATACACTAATATCTCTACTTACTGTTAGTATGCTAGAAATATTAAACGTATGAAGAACAGCAACAACAACTCTATACTGTATTCATGCTAAATTTAACATACAGGTAGCCTAGTGGTTAATAACCGAAAGGTTGCTGGATCGAATCCCTGAGTAGACAAGGTTCTGCCCCTGAACAACCCACTCTTAACCAGGCGCCGAAGACGTGGATGTCGATTAAGGCAGCCCCTGCACCTCTCCCCTGCACCTCTCTGATTCAGAGTTAAATGCGGAAGACATATTTCATTTGAAGGCATTCAGTTATGTACAACTGACTAGGTATCCCCCTTTATCTTTCCCAGTACCATTGTCATTACTGTCTGAGGGTGTGATTGTATCATAGATGTTAGCGCCACCTGTTGGTCAAAGAATAGAGAGAGATTAATAGGTTGGTTTTCCATCAGCTTGCCTAGGGACATAGACTACGGTAACATGTATATAAAGTGAATGGTGTAAAGTCAGTATGTGAAGTAACAGAGAGGAGAGTGACAGTGGTCTGGGATGAGAGACTGACCATGCTGCAGATTATTATACCCAGCATCAGGAGCCTGGCCCTGGGTAGATCCTTGGTCCTGTTGGGGGTCCAGGTTGGTGCTCTGGGGCTGGGGGGCCTACAGGGAGAGAGATACTCATGAAACACACAGATTATATTTTACTGTATGAAAAGGAACGTAGTTGAAAGGTGTACTCACGAGAACATTATGTTGCAACAGGAATCTGTAATGAGAATAGCATACTATTATACTGTATCAAGTCATTACTGTTTTAAACTTTTGTAATTAGACATTTTTCTCCCAAACATGAACCAAAAAGTGAAATGAGTATTTATAAAAGTCTCACCTTTGGCTTTTTTATATGGACACAGCAGTACCAGGAGAATGGCCAGTAGAACACCAGCAACAACCAGGCCCACAACCACTCCTACTAGGACTGATGTAGAGGGTCCAGGACTTACGCCTGGAGAGAGAACAACAAATCACCATCAGGTAGTTGAAAATATGGCTTAGTTTTAGCATAATTCACATTAGTTTGTTTCGGGCCGTTTGAAGTTTGTCCTTCAGATTTGTTGTTATGCCACTGAACCATGAGATACAAGCATAGTCATGGTGGACCTGTATCAGAGATGTTGCCTGGGTCCTCATAGTCTCTATCCAGGAACTTGGCTACCCTTGCCAGGATCTTTGTCCTGGAGTGAACATTCCCAATGGCCTTCAGAGCCTCAAGTTTGCATGTCATGTCTTGGTCCAGTTCACACCCCAATATATGTAACAGAGCATTTTTAATTCACCACTACACCATTAAACTTGACCGAGAAGTTGGAAGAGTTTCTCACTTAGTGTTTGGAACCAAACAGGATACATTCTGTCTTGCCTAAATGGATAACCACTTACTGACTTTAGTCAGTTGGCTGCTTAGGGTCTTTTCAACGGTCTCTTTATTCTAATGTGAAACCAAGAGGTTAGAATCATCCCCAAACAGGATCTATTGCATGAGCTTGCTTGCATGATGAAGTAAGGAAAACCGTCAACTTTCTCTAACTTCATTGTTGGTATTTGCATGGTGTGTGTTGAATGTAGAATGCCTAGTCATCAGTGATTGGTTGGATATCTCAAAACATTTGCTTTACTACTGTTTGAACAACTACATAATACCTATATTCAGGAACATATCAAAATGTATCTATTCTGCAGTTATGAATGAGTGCCAATGGTGTGGTTGTGTCAGCAGCTGTTGCAGTGCTTCTAGAACACAACAGATCTTAAAACCCTGTGCCTAATGGCTGTCATTCATTACAATTATTGTTTCTATTACATAATATGATACATTGCCAGACTAGGATAACCGCAGTTATGTCTTTAATACTTCGATGAACTGTAACAGTATTTCTTTCTTAATACATTGACATTTTTTGTTGTAAGGGTTTATAACACATTACTTCAGACTGATATGCAATTATAATGTTGCCCATGCAGTATATGATGCATTTCTGGTGAATAATTACACAATAAACACATTGGTATTTGTACTTGTGAGCTGAGGAGGGGTTATCAGATCCACCCCCACTTCTCTTTTCCTGTCATCTCATCCTGTTCTACTGAATGTGGGGGAGGAGTGGACTTTAATGAACTTAAAAAGGACCCACACACTCAGATACGTAAAGATATAAAGTGAAAATATGCAAAGTGCCACGAACAGCATAAATGAAACCTGGAAATGCGCTATATAAATCCAATCTATTATAATCTATTATTGAATAGATAGGACTTTGCATTACAGTTTATTATTGTGTAATTTTTCATGTAGGCACACTGTAACAAGTATTACAGGCACACTGTAACAAGTATTACAGGCACACTGTAACAAGTATTACAGGCACACTGTAACAAGTATTACAGGCACACTGTAACAAGTATTACAGGCACACTGTAACAAGTATTACAGGCACACTGTAACAAGTATTACAGGCACACTGTAACTAGTATTACAGGCACACTGTAACAAGTATTACAGGCACACTGTAACAAGTATTACAGGCACACTGTAACAAGTATTACAGGCACACTGTAACAATTATTGGAGTGTAACAATAAGTAATTACAACACTTGCTACATTGTACTACATGAATAATTACACAGTAATAAGATCATTGTAATATAGTGTGCAACCATCGATTGATGTCAGAATTATTTAAAATATGTATATTTACCCTTTATAATGTGTGAAATGATATTGCAGAATTCAACACAGAAGTTGTATATTCACCTGGATCCCAGTTTTAGGGGAGACTAAAGATGAACACCAAAACTTCAGTTTAACAGTCAGAGAACTGACAAGATTCAGGGGATCTAAACTATGCCAGGTGAAGGGGACAACGGTCAGATTGGCAGTAAGACCATCACTCTGAAGGTCCACGGCAGGCTGTTATCACCATTTTTGTATCCTATTTTCATGTCATTGTTATGTATATCCATAACCATGGCTGATGATCTTTAACCTCTTCAACCTATGGGGGCGCTGTGTCATTATTGGAAAAAAAGACGTGCCCGTTTTAAGCGCAATATTTTGTCACGAAAAGATGCTCGACTATGCATGGAATTGACAGCCTTGGAAAGACAAAACTCTGACGTCTCCAAAACTGCAAAGATATTATCTGTGAGTGCCCCAGAACTAATGCAACAGGCGAAACCAAGATGAAGTTTCATACAGGAAATGCCCCAGATTCTGAAGGCGCTGTGTTCCAATGTCTCCTTATATGGCTGTGAATGCGCCAGGAATGAGCCTGCGCTTTCTGTCTATTCCCCGAGGTGTCTGCAGCATTGTGACGTGTTTGTAGGCATATCATTGGAAGATTGACCATAAGAGACTACATTTACCTAGTGTAGCGCCCGGTGTCCTGTGTGCGTAATCTGTAGGTCCATGCGCGTTCCATTTCTTCAGAAGAGAAAGTAAACTGCCACGATGGATTTTATCGTCGATAGATATGTGAAAAACACCTTGAGGATTGATTCTAAACATCGGTTTGCCATGTTTCTGTCGATATTATGGAGTTAATTTGGAAAAAAGTTAGCGTTTTAATGACTTTTTCTTTTTTTTTTCTTACCCAAACGTGATGAACAAAACAGAGCGATTAGTCGACACAAATAATATTTTTTGTAAAAACGGAACATTTGCGATCTAACAGTCTCCTCATTGAAAACATCTGAAGTTCTTCAAAGGTAAATGATTTTATTTGAATTATTTTCTGTTTTTGTGGAAAATGTTGCATGCTGAAATAGAGGCATAACCCTATGCTAGGCTAATACTAATACTGTTACACAAATGCTTGTTTAGCTATGGTTCTAAAGCATATTTTGAAAATCTGAGATGACAGTGTTGTTAACAAAAGGCTAAGCTTGAGAGCAAATAGATTCATTTAATTTCATTTGCGATTTTCATGAATAGTTAACGTTGTGTTATGCTAATGAGCTTGCGGATAGATTTATACAATCTTGGATACAGGTTTTTTTTCGTAGCTAAACCTGACGCAGAAAACGGAGAGATTTGTCCTAAACAAATAATCTTTCAGGAAAAACTGAACATTTGCTATCTGAGAGTCTCCTCATTGAAAACATCCGAAGTTCTTCAAAGGTAAATGATTTTATTTGAATGCTTTTTCTGTTTTCTGTGAAAATGTTGCCTGCTGAATGCTAACGCTAAATGCTACGTTAGCTATCAATACTGTTACACAAATGCTTGTTTTGCAATGGTTGAGAAGCATATTTTGAAAATCTGAGATGACAGTGTTGTTAACAAAAGGCTAAGCTTGAGAGCAAATAGATTAATTTCATTTCATTTGCGATTTTCATGAATAGTTAACGTTGCGTTATGGTAATGAGCTTGAGGCTGTAGTCACGATACCGGATCCGGGATGGCTCGACGCAAGAAGTTAAACTATAACACAGATTTTGTGGTTTCATACTGACCTTACTCACCAAGCGTTGTTAAATATCCATCCCATTTTCAAGTCATCTATCTCCTGGTGGTATGGCTATGGTAGGGTTCATTTAGAAGACTGATTATGAGTCTCTATCTCTCCCCTGGTTGGTCAGAGCCTAAATCCACGGTAGCGATCCAGACAGACATCAAACTATTGGCCAACCACTCTTGTACGGTAAAAACCTGATTTTGCTATGTTTTATACACAGCACCAGTCAAAAGTTAGGACACACTTACTCATTCAAGGGTTTTTCTTTACTTTTGCTATATTCTACAATGTAGAATACCAGTTAAGCCTTCAAATCTATGAAATAACACATATGGAATCATGTAGTAACCCAAAATGTGTTAAACAAATCTAAATATATTTTATATTTGAGATGAAAGCATTGCACACTCTTGGCATTCTCTCAACCAGCTTCATTAAGTAGTCACTTGGAATGCATTTCAAGTAACAGGCGAGCATTGTTAAAAGTTATCTTGTAGAATTACTTTCCTTCTTAATGTGTTTGAGCCAATCTGTTGTGTTGTGACAAGGTAGGGGTGGTATACAGAAGATAGCCCTATTTGGTAAAAGACCAAGTCCATATTATGGCAAGAACAACAACTCAAATAAGCAAAGAGAAAAGACAGTTCATCAATACTTTATCATCTTACATTCAGCAATGAGAACCGGTAAATTACATACCATCTACACTATGCTCTTTATGTAAGTATACTGTAGTATACTGCAGTCTGACATCAGTTGGCCTATGTTACTCAGTGATTGTTGGTCAATGTTACAGTAATGTCATTTCATATGGAAAGAAAATAGATTATTTTAGCTTACTGTAACCAATCATATCATATTTGTGGATGTTCTGCAGAACTGAGCGATGACCAGGCCATGGTGGAAGACACCGGCTGTTCACACCAGAACGTGCGCACGTGCCCCATCGTGCATACATTTATTTTGTCCCCCACACCAAAGCAATTACATGAATTTTGGGACAGGTTGAAAAGCATTAGACATTTATGGCTATTTAGCTATATAGCTTGCACTTGCTAGCTAATTTGTCCTATTTAGCTAGCTTGCTGTTGCTAGATAACTTGTCCTGGGATATAAACATTGCGTTATTATTTGACCTGAAATGCACAAGGTGCTCTACTCCAATAATGAATCCACACACAAAATGGTCAACCGAATCATTTCGAGTCATCTCTCCTCCTTCCAGGCTTTTTCTTCTTTAAACTTATATGGTGATTGGCATCTACACTTTCATAGTATTACCACGACGACCGACAACACAGTTCATCTTTCAATCACACACGTGGGTATAACCAATGAGGAGATGGCACGTGGATATCTGCTTCTATAAACCAATGAGGAGATGGGAGAGGCAGGACTTGCAGCGTGATCTGCGTCACACATAAAACTGACTTCTATTTTAGCCCTTGGCAACGAAGATGCTAATTGCGCGCGAGCAGTGTGGGTGCAATTAATTGAAGAATATAGATTTCTAAATTTCTTTTGCAACGCTCGCGCACACGAGAGTGGTGTAGTCAGGGTATAAGTCTATTTTAGAACACTCACTAACATTTTTATATTTCAATGTATGATAATGATGTTTAAATTCTGTAACTGAATATTTGCATCTCAGAAAATACAAGCTAATAAAATGTTCATATATTGTGAAGGATTACTTCAGATTTACAGAATGATGTATTATGTTACACAGCTGGTGTTGTGATCCTGGAGAGCCCTGCCTATCCCATGACTAAGGGAGACTCTGTGACTCTGCGCTGTACAAATAGATATCAGGAAACAAACCCGAACCGCACGGCTGATTTCTACAAAGATGCGAGTACTCATCGGGAATGAGACCAATGGAGAGATGACCATCCCTGTAGTATCCAAGTCAGATGAAGGCTCCTACAAGTGTAAATATAGTGAAGGAGAATCACCAGAGAGCTGGGTGACAGTGAGAGGTGAGAAGAGCTGTGTGTGTGTGTGTGTGTGTGTGTGTGTGTGTGTGTGTGTGTGTGTGTGTGTGTGTGTGTGTCTTGATGGTAAAACATTTGTTACAATAGTCCCTCCAGGTTCCATTGTCTCCATCTCTGTGCTGCCCAGGCTGCTGTGTGGTTTACTGGGTTTATACTTGGTTGGCCGACCTGCTAATACCACTTTAACAGCTAAATTGGCACATTTATTGTTTGTTTTTAATTAAATTAAGGCTTATTTTTATATAAATTTTCCATAATTTTCACTTCTATGTCTCTATGTTTTTGTAAAATTGTATTTTTACAGTAGTTATAGGAGCCAGATTAGTATTCCACTATGGAACTTGAACGAAGAGGGTGTTTATTGTCTTACGTCAGACAGCGCAATGATTTCGCACGATGGTGATCGCAAAGCGAGGTGGCCATCTCTGTCGGCGCCGGAAGTGGGTCATGCTAAGGCAGAGATTATCGAGAGTAGGTCTTTCACCTCATATAAACATCTTGGAATTTTAATTAATGACGCCCTCTCTTTTAAATTGCATAAGAAAACAATTTACACATTGAAATTGGGATTTCATTTTAGGAATAAGGTCTGTTTTTCTTTTGAAGTCAGAAGGAGGCTAGTATCAGCTACATTTATGCCTTTACTAGACTATGGGGATATTACTTGTAGTTTTACATGTTGTTTGTCTGGAATTTTTGTAATGACTTGGTGGTGCCTATCTTGGCCAGGACGCTCTTGAAAAGAGATTTTCAATCTCAATGAGCCCTTCCTGGTTAAATAAAGGTTAAATAAAATAAAGATATTCCTGCAGAAGTGTTTGCATGACTTCTTCTGCATGCTCATAGGTCAGTGAGGAACATGAAACACCTGCCAACTTTTTCGGAAAGTAGTGGGTCCCAGGTTACTGATAGAAGGCTCCGTTCTACGTTTCAGGTAACATCTTGCGGTGATGCCACTTTCTGTGACTGTTTCTGAAGAACAGTGACAATGACCTGGCTGCCGGCTGTCTGTCTCAACACATAGACATAAACACATAGACAGAGAAACCCTCTAACTGGAACAGTGACCTTCCAGACCATGCAGGGACACTGGAAATAGCAGTAAGAGTCACACACCACTAATGTCATTAATCGTCATGACCAGTCTGTAGGATGAAGAGGCAATATGGGAGAACAGGTAGTCATTTATACGTAGGTTACTAGATTCTCAGAACTCCTGCAGAGTATATGACATAATAAAACCGAGAAGAACTGTTATTTTCAGGCACACTCTTCCCCAAAAGTAATTCTGAAAAATCTCAATGTGTCAGCTGATGGGGTGCAGCTTTTGAACTTTGCTCTTGGGGCATTTATGTTATATTCTTCAAGATTCAATGGGTAGATATAATTAAGTCCAAAAATTGATGCAGAAATAGCAGATTGCCCTTTAACTCACACATTGTGGAGCCTGAGATCTATACTAGGCTGAAAGGAGGTTTGACCAAATTATGTTTTATGAAAAAGTTGAAGATGACAATATCCATTTACTGTAACAAAGCACTCATATCATCTGATGGATAAAATATAGTTTATTAAAAAAGCACAATGCAAAGATATTGTAAAAGTACAGGTGTCACGACTTCTTCCGAAGTCGGCTCCTCTCCTTGTTCGGGCGACATTTGGCGGTCGACGTCACCGGCCTTCTAGCCATCGCCGCTCCACTTGTCATTCTTACATTTGTTTTGTCTTGTTTCCCTGCACACCTGGTTTACATTCCCTAATCACACTACATATATATTCCCTCTGTTTCCCGATGTCTTTGTGTGGAATTGTTTTGTTACATGTTTCATGTTAAGCGCCAGGCTGGTTTTCCCCGACTTCCATGTTGATTGTTTTAACTATTGCATTATTGTGACTGTCGCTTTGCACTATTTGCCATTTGGCTGGAGGTTGTTTGCTGCAGTTGCGTCCGTCTGTTGTTACTTCTGCCTATTCAAATGTACGCCTGTGTCACGTTCTGACTTTTATTCCTTTGTTTTGTCTTGTTGGGGTGGGCAGTCTGTTAGTTTTTCTATATTTTCTATTCCTGTGTTTGGCCTGATATGGTTCTCAATCAGAGGCAGCTGTCTATCGTTGTCCCTGATTGAGAACCATATTTAGGTAGCCTGTTTTCCTTTGTGTTTTGTGGGTGGTTATTTTCATTCTTTGTGTGTCTGCACCAGATAGAACTGTTTCGGTTGTCACTTTGTTGTTTTGTATTTTTGAAGTGTTCAGTTGTTTATTAAAAAGATGAACACTAACCACGCTGCGCTTTGGTCCTCTCCTTCTTCCACCCAAGACAGCCATTACAGCCTGATCACAACTCTCTGCTCTCCTGCACCTGACTTCTTACCAGTAGCGCAAAACCTGACAACAGGCAAATTGGAAGAAAACGTGAATAACACTTTTTAGAAATTCATATACAAATATGTTATTCTATCATCTGAATGACAGACGTAACAAATCCAAGATAATAAATTGTAATACATTTACAACAAAACAATACAATTCAATACACAATAAAAAGCAGATTCAATTGCTGTAGCTGCAGATAAGATCCATCATCATTACTCCATATATAAAAAAGAAAAAAAGAAGCTGTTACAGTGAAACACAATTAAACCATGCTTAAACTTCTCTAGGATTTGGAATTTTGGATGAAAAGCATGCCCAATTTCAACTGCCTGTTACTCATCCCCAGAAGATAAGATATGCAAAGTATTAGTAGATTTCGATAGAAAACACTCTGACGTTTCTAAAACGGTTTGAATCATGTCTGTGAGTATAATAGAACTTATGTAGCAGGCGAAACCCCGAGGACAAACCAAATACGAATCATTTTTTGAGGTTTATGGGACATATTGGAGTGCCAACAGAAGAAGCTCGTCAAAGGTAAGGCATGATTTATATTTTTATTTCTGCGTTTTGTGTCGCGCCTGCAGGGTTGAAATGTTCTCTCTCTTTTGTTTACTATCAGTGCACAGATAATAGCATCGTTTGCTTTTGCTGAAAAGCCTTTTTGAAATCTGACATGTTGGCTGGATTCACAACACGTGTAGCTTTAATTTGGTATCTTACAGGTGTGATGTCATGAAAGCTTGATTTTTATAGGAATTGATCTGAATTTGGTGCTCTGCATTTTCTCTGGCTTTTGGCCAAGTGGGACGCTACCGCCCCACATATCCCAAAGTTAAATAATATATCTGTTGGTAAATGAAATAAGTAAGAACTCCTTAATGTACAAGGTGTTATTGTGTTTGTGCATGTGTTTGTTTGATTGTGTGCATTGAGAGCACAAAATCCATGTTCCGGTTTCCTTCTGCTTCTGCTCCTCCTCTGATGGTGTGTCCTTCCATCCATCCATCCATCCCTCCAACCCGCCATCCTTTCATCTCTCCATCCCTCCATCCCTGACCCCCTCAAGTACCTGCAGCATATCACCGGACAAAGTTGTTTAGGACATGCAGTCACACAAAATCTTAAGAATCAAACAAAATACATACTTTAAATAGCTACATTATACTTTGATATCTGAGCATTAGTTCCATATTAGTATCATATAAAGTATCAATAGCTTATGGCTATTAGTCTTACCTGGGGCTGTACCTGGCTTCAATTGATAATAGACTGAATCTGTCTCAGGTGGGGTTGCTGTTTCTGTAAGGAGTGAGGATAAAACATCAGAATAACATAACAGTTATATACAGAATATTATGCAGCTAGTCAATATGGGGTCAGAGGTGTGAGGTTATAATAGAGGGAATATGGAAGGAGGGATGTCCAGTCTTACCTTTCTTCTTCTTGGCTTTGGCCTTCTGTTTAAGGTCAACCTCAGCATAGGTCACATCAACAGGTCCAGTTGCTGCTGAAAATGGACATTTCCAGTCAACAAATTAAGGAATTAACTTATTGAAAACTCTGCATCTTTTTCAAATCTCCAAAATCACACATTTAGATTTCACTGACTGCCAACCTATAGAATGGGTCTCACCTGTGGTCTTCCATGCCTTGATCTCAGAATAGACTGGATTTTCTTTTGGATCAGCTGGCATTTCTGAGGAGGAGAAGGAGGTGAGAATTTGTGTGTTTTTATCAAATTTGATGAGTAAAAAACACTGCTTCATTTTGTATGAATTTATGTGACAGTTAAGAATTACTTTTCTTTTTCTTGTCCAACTTTTTGAGTTGAATCTGGGCGTACATCACATCACTTGGTCCAGCAGTAGCAGCACCAGCATCTGAAATATACAGGTAATACACTAATATCTCTACTTACTGTTAGTATGCTAGAAATATTAAACGTATGAAGAACAGCAACAACAACTCTATACTGTATTCATGCTAAATTTAACATACAGGTAGCCTAGTGGTTAATAACCGAAAGGTTGCTGGATCGAATCCCTGAGTAGACAAGGTAAATGTCTTTCGTTCTGCCCCTGAACAACCCACTCTTAACCAGGCGCCGAAGACGTGGATGTCGATTAAGGCAGCCCCCTACACCTCTCCCCTGCACCTCTCTGATTCAGAGTTAAATGCGGAAGACACATTTCATTTGAAGGCATTCAGTTATGTACAACTGACTAGGTATCCCCCTTTATCTTTCCCAGTACCATTGTCATTACTGTCTGGGGGTGTGATTGTATCATAGATGTTAGCGCCACCTGTTGGTCAAAGAATAGAGAGAAAGATTAATAGGTTGGTTTTCCATCAGCTTGCCTAGGGACATAGACTACGGTAACATCTATATAAAGTTAATGGTGAAAAGTCAGTGTGTGAGGTTACAGAGAGGGTAGAGTGGTCTGGGATGAGAGACTGACCATGTTGCAGACGTGTATACCCAGCATCAGGAGCCAGGCCCTGGGTAGATCCTTGGTCCTGTTGGGGGTCCAAGTTGGTCCTCTGGAGCTGGTGGGGCCTACAGGGAGAGAGATACTCATGAAACACACAGATTATATTTTACTGTATGAAAAGGAACGTAGTTGAAAGACAGGTGTACTCACGAGAACATTATGTTGCAACATGAATCTGTAAGGAGAAATGCATACTATTAAACTGTATCACGTCGTTACTGTTTTAAACATTTGTTATGAGACATTATTCTCCTAAACATGAACCAAAAAGTTAAATGAGAATTTATAAAAGTCTCACCTTTGGCTTTTTTATATGGACACAGCAGTACCAGGAGAATGGCCAGTAGAACACCAGCAACAACCAGGCCCACAACCACTCCTACTGGGACTGATGTAGAGGGTCCAGGAGTTACACCTGGAGAGAGAACAACAAATCACCATCAGGTAGTTGAAAATATGGCTTAGTTTTAGCATAATTCACATTAGTTTGTTTCGGGCCGTTTGAAGTTTGTCCTTCAGATTTGTTGTTATGCCACTGAACCATGAGATACAAGCATAGTCATGGTGGACCTGTATCAGAGATGTTGCCTGGGTCCTCATAGTCTCTATCCAGGAACTTGGCTACCCTTGCCAGGATCTTTGTCCTGGAGTGAACATTCCCAATGGCCTTCAGAGCCTCAAGTTTGCATGTCATGTCTTGGTCCAGTTCACACCCCAATGTATGTAACAGAGCATTTTTAATTCACCACTACACCATTAAACTTGACCGAGAAGTTGGAAGAGTTTCTCACTTAGTGTTTGGAACCAAACAGGATACATTCTGTCTTGCCTAAATGGATAACCACTTACTGACTTTAGTCAGTTGGCTGCTTAGGTCTTTTCAACGGTCTCTTTATTCTAATGTGAAACCAAGAGGTTAGAATCATCCCCAAACAGGATCTATTGCATGAGCTTGCTTGCATGATGAAGTAAGGAAAACCGTCAACTTTCTCTAACTTCATTGTTGGTATTTGCATGGTGTGTGTTGAATGTAGAATGCCTAGTCATCAGTGATTGGTTGGATATCTCAAAACATTTGCTTTACTACTGTTTGAACAACTACATAATACCTATATTCAGAACATATCAAAATGTATCTATTCTGCAGTTATGAATGAGTGCCAATGGTGTGGTTGTGTCAGCAGCTGTTGCAGTTCTAGAACACAACAGATCTTAAAACCCTGTGCCTAATGGCTGTCATTCATTACAATTATTGTTTCTATTACATAATATGATACATTGCCAGACTAGGATAACCGCAGTTATGTCTTTAATACTTCGATGAACTGTAACAGTATTTCTTTCTTAATACATTGACATTTTTGTTGTAAGGGTTTATAACACATTACTTCAGACTGATATGCAATTATAATGTTGCCCATGCAGTATATGATGCATTTCTGGTGAATAATTACACAATAAACACATTGGTATTTGTACTTGTGAGCTGAGGAGGGTTATCAGATCCACCCCCACTTCTCTTTTCCTGTCATCTCATCCTGTTCTACTGAATGTGGGGAGAGTGGACTTTAATGAACTTAAAGGACCCACACACTCAGATACGTAAAGATATAAAGTGAAAATATGCAAAGTGCCACGAACAGCATAAATGAAACCTGGAAATACGCTATATAAATCCAATCTATTATAATCTATTATTGAATAGATAGGACTTTGCATTACAGTTTATTATTGTGTAATTTTTCATGTAGGCACACTGTAACAAGTATTACAGGCACACTGTAACAAGTATTACAGGCACACTGTAACAAGTATTACAGGCACACTGTAACAAGTATTACAGGCACACTGTAACTAGTATTACAGGCACACTGTAACAAGTATTACAGGCACACTGTAACAAGTATTACAGGCACACTGTAACAAGTATTACAGGCACACTGTAACAATTATTGGAGTGTAACAATAAGTAGTACAACACTTGCTACATTGTACTACATGAATAATTACACAGTAATAAGATCATTGTAATATAGTGTGCAACCATTGATTGATGTCAGAATTATTTAAAATATGTATATTTACCCTTTATAATGTGTGAAATGATATTGCAGAATTCAACACAGAAGTTGTATATTCACCTGGATCCCAGTTTTAGGGAGACTAAAGATGAACACCAAAACTTCAGTTTAACAGTCAGAGAACTGACAAGATTCAGGGGATCTAAACTATGCCAGGTGAAGGGGACAACGGTCAGATTGGCAGTAAGACCATCACTCTGAAGGTCCACGGCAGGCTGTTATCACCATTTTTGTATCTATTTTCATGTCATTGTTATGTATATCCATAACCATGGCTGATGATCTTTAACCTCTTCAACCTATGGGGCGCTGTGTCATTATTGGAAAAAAAGACGTGCCCGTTTTAAGCGCAATATTTTGTCACGAAAAGATGCTCGACTATGCATGGAATTGACAGCCTTGGAAAGACAAAACTCTGACGTCTCCAAAACTGCAAAGATATTATCTGTGAGTGCCCCAGAACTAATGCAACAGGCGAAACCAAGATGAAGTTTCATACAGGAAATGCCCCAGATTCTGAAGGCGCTGTGTTCCAATGTCTCCTTATATGGCTGTGAATGCGCCAGGAATGAGCCTGCGCTTTCTGTCTATTCCCCGAGGTGTCTGCAGCATTGTGACGTGTTTGTAGGCATATCATTGGAAGATTGACCATAGAGACTACATTTACCTAGTGTAGCGCCCGGTGTCCTGTGTGCGTAATCTGTAGGTCCATGCGCGTTCCATTTCTTCAGAAGAGAAAGTAAACTGCCACGATGGATTTTATCGTCGATAGATATGTGAAAAACACCTTGAGGATTGATTCTAAACATCGGTTTGCCATGTTTCTGTCGATATTATGGAGTTAATTTGGAAAAAAGTTAGCGTTTTAATGACTTTTTCTTTTTTCTTACCCAAGCGTGATGAACAAAACAGAGCGATTAGTCGACACAAATAATATTTTTTGTAAAACGGAACATTTGCGATCTAACAGTCTCCTCATTGAAAACATCTGAAGTTCTTCAAAGGTAAATGATTTTATTTGAATTATTTTCTGTTTTTGTGGAAAATGTTGCATGCTGAAATAGAGGCATAACCCTATGCTAGGCTAATACTAATACTGTTACACAAATGCTTGTTTAGCTATGGTTCTAAAGCATATTTTGAAAATCTGAGATGACAGTGTTGTTAACAAAAGGCTAAGCTTGAGAGCAAATAGATTCATTTCATTTCATTTGCGATTTTCATGAATAGTTAACGTTGTGTTATGCTAATGAGCTTGCGGATAGATTTATACAATCTTGGATACAGGTTTTTTTCGTAGCTAAACCTGACGCAGAAAACGGAGAGATTTGTCCTAAACAAATAATCTTTCAGGAAAAACTGAACATTTGCTATCTGAGAGTCTCCTCATTGAAAACATCCGAAGTTCTTCAAAAGGTAAATGATTTTATTTGAATGCTTTTTCTGTTTTCTGTGAAAATGTTGCCTGCTGAATGCTAACGCTAAATGCTACGTTAGCTATCAATACTGTTACACAAATGCTTGTTTTGCAATGGTTGAGAAGCATATTTTGAAAATCTGAGATGACAGTGTTGTTAAAAAAGGCTAAGCTTGAGAGCAAATAGATTAATTTCATTTCATTTGCGATTTTCATGAATAGTTAACGTTGCGTTATGGTAATGAGCTTGAGGCTGTAGTCACGATACCGGATCGGGATGGCTCGACGCAAGTTAAACTATAACACAGATTTTGTGGTTTCATACTGACCTTACTCACCAAGCGTTGTTAAATATCCATCCCATTTTCAAGTCGTCTATCTCCTGGTGGTATGGCTATGGTAGGGTTCATTTAGAAGACTGATTATGAGTCTCTATCTCTCCCCTGGTTGGTCAGAGCCTAAACCACGGTAGCGATCCAGACAGACATCAAACTATTGGCCAACCACTCTTGTACGGTAAAAACCTGATTTTGCTATGTTTATACACAGCACCAGTCAAAAGTTAGGACACACTTACTCATTCAAGGGTTTTTCTTTACTTTTGCTATATTCTACAATGTAGAATACCAGTTAAGCCTTCAAATCTATGAAATAACACATATGGAATCATGTAGTAACCCAAAATGTGTTAAACAAATCTAAATATATTTTATATTTGAGATGAAAGCATTGCACACTCTTGGCATTCTCTCAACCAGCTTCATTAAGTAGTCACTTGGAATGCATTTCAAGTAACAGGCGAGCATTGTTAAAAGTTATCTTGTAGAATTACTTTCCTTCTTAATGTGTTTGAGCCAATCTGTTGTGTTGTGACAAGGTAGGGGGTGGTATACAGAAGATAGCCCTATTTGGTAAAAGACCAAGTCCATATTATGGCAAGAACAACAACTCAAATAAGCAAAAGAGAAAAGACAGTTCATCAATACTTTATCATCTTACATTCAGCAATGAGAACCGTAAATTACATACCATCTACACTATGCTCTTTATGTAAGTATACTGTAGTATACTGCAGTCTGACATCAGTTGGCCTATGTTACTCAGTGATTGTTGGTCAATGTTACAGTAATGTCATTTCATATGGAAAGAAAATAGATTATTTTAGCTTACTGTAACCAATCATATCATATTTGTGGATGTTCTGCAGAACTGAGCGATGACCAGGCCATGGTGGAAGACACCGGCTGTTCACACCAGAACGTGCGCACGTGCCCCATCGTGCATACATTTATTTTGTCCCCACACCAAAGCAATTACATGAATTTTGGGACAGGTTGAAAAGCATTAGACATTTATGGCTATTTAGCTATATAGCTTGCACTTGCTAGCTAATTTGTCCTATTTAGCTAGCTTGCTGTTGCTAGATAACTTGTCCTGGGATATAAACATTGCGTTATTATTTGACCTGAAATGCACAAGGTGCTCTACTCCAATAATGAATCCACACACAAAATGGTCAACCGAATCATTTTAGTCATCTCTCCTCCTTCCAGGCTTTTTCTTCTTTAAACTTATATGGTGATTGGCATCTACACTTTCATAGTATTACCACGACGACCGACAACACAGTTCATCTTTCAATCACACACGTGGGTATAACCAATGAGGAGATGGCACGTGGATATCTGCTTCTATAAACCAATGAGGAGATGGGAGAGGCAGGACTTGCAGCGTGATCTGCGTCACACATAAAACTGACTTCTATTTTAGCCCTTGGCAACGAAGATGCTAATTGACGCGCGCGAGCAGTGTGGGTGCAATTAATTGAATAATATAGATTTCTACATTTCTTTTGCAACGCTCGCGCACACGAGCGGTGTAGTCAGGGTATAAGTCTATTTTAGAACACTCACTAACATTTTTATATTTCAATGTATGATAATGATGTTTAAATTCTGTAACTGAATATTTGCATCTCAGAAAATACAAGCTAATAAAATGTTCATATATTGTGAAGGATTACTTCAGATTTACAGAATGATGTATTATGTTACACAGCTGGTGTTGTGATCCTGGAGAGCCCTGCCTATCCCATGACTAAGGGAGACTCTGTGACTCTGCGCTGTACAAATAGATATCAGGAAACAAAAACCCGAACCGCACGGCTGATTTCTACAAAGATGCAGTACTCATCGGGAATGAGACCAATGGAGAGATGACCATCCCTGTAGTATCCAAGTCAGATGAAGGCTCCTACAAGTGTAAATATAGTGAAGGAGAATCACCAGAGAGCTGGGTGACAGTGAGAGGTGAGAAGAGCTGTGTGTGTGTGTGTGTGTGTGTGTGTGTGTGTGTGTGTGTGTGTGTGTGTGTGTGTCTTGATGGTAAAACATTTGTTACAATAGTCCCTCCAGGTTCCATTGTCTCCATCTCTGTGCTGCCCAGGCTGCTGTGTGGTTTACTGGGTTTATACTTGGTTGGCCGACCTGCTAATACCACTTTAACAGCTAAATTGGCACATTTATTGTTTGTTTTTAATTAAATTAAGGCTTATTTTATATAAATTTTCCATAATTTTCACTTCTATGTCTCTATGTTTTTGTAAAATTGTATTTTTACAGTAGTTATAGGAGCCAGATTAGTATTCCACTATGGAACTTGAACGAAGAGGGTGTTTATTGTCTTACGTCAGACAGCGCAATGATTTCGCACGATGGTGAGAAAGCGAGGTGGCCATCTCTGTCGGCGCCGGAAGTGGGTCATGCTAAGGCAGAGATTATCGAGAGTAGGTCTTTCACCTCATATAAACATCTTGGAATTTTAATTAATAGCGCCCTCTCTTTTAAATTGCATAAGAAAACAATTTACACATTGAAATTGGGATTTCATTTTAGGAATAAGGTCTGTTTTTCTTTTGAAGTCAGAAGGAGGCTAGTATCAGCTACATTTATGCCTTTACTAGACTATGGGGATATTACTTGTAGTTTTACATGTTGTTTGTCTGGAATTTTGTAATGACTTGGTGGTGCCTATCTTGGCCAGGACGCTCTTGAAAAGAGATTTTCAATCTCAATGAGCCCTTCCTGGTTAAATAAAGGTTAAATAAAATAAAGATATTCCTGCAGAAGTGTTTGCATGACTTCTTCTGCATGCTCATAGGTCAGTGAGGAACATGAAACACCTGCCAACTTTTTCGGAAAGTAGTGGGTCCCAGGTTACTGATAGAAGGCTCCGTTCTACGTTTCAGGTAACATCTTGCGGTGATGCCACTTTCTGTGACTGTTTCTGAAGAACAGTGACAATGACCTGGCTGCCGGCTGTCTGTCTCAACACATAGACATAAACACATAGACAGAGAAACCCTCTAACTGGAACAGTGACCTTCCAGACCATGCAGGGACACTGGAAATAGCAGTAAGAGTCACACACCACTAATGTCATTAATCGTCATGACCAGTCTGTAGGATGAAGAGGCAATATGGGAGAACAGGTAGTCATTTATACGTAGGTTACTAGATTCTCAGAACTCCTGCAGAGTATATGACATAATAAAACCGAGAAGAACTGTTATTTTCAGGCACACTCTTCCCAAAAAGTAATTCTGAAAAATCTCAATGTGTCAGCTGATGGGGTGCAGCTTTTGAACTTTGCTCTTGGGGCATTTATGTTATATTCTTCAAGATTCAATGGGTAGATATAATTAAGTCCAAAAATTGATGCAGAAATAGCAGATTGCCCTTTAACTCACACATTGTGGAGCCTGAGATCTATACTAGGCTGAAAGGAGGTTTGACCAAATTATGTTTTATGAAAAGTTGAAGATGACAATATCCATTTACTGTAACAAAGCACTCATATCATCTGATGGATAAAATATAGTTTATTAAAAAAGCACAATGCAAAGATATTGTAAAAGTACAGGTGTCACGACTTCTTCCGAAGTCGGCTCCTCTCCTTGTTCGGGCGACATTTGGCGGTCGACGTCACCGGCCTTCTAGCCATCGCCGCTCCACTTGTCATTCTTACATTTGTTTTGTCTTGTTTCCCTGCACACCTGGTTTACATTCCCTAATCACACTACATATATATTCCCTCTGTTTCCCCGATGTCTTTGTGTGGAATTGTTTTGTTACATGTTTCATGTTAAGCGCCAGGCTGGTTTTTCCCCGACTTCCATGTTGATTGTTTTAACTATTGCATTATTGTGACTGTCGCTTTGCACTATTTGCCATTTGGCTGGAGGTTGTTTGCTGCAGTTGCGTCCGTCTGTTGTTACTTCTGCCTATTCAAATGTACGCCTGTGTCACGTTCTGACTTTTATTCCTTTGTTTTGTCTTGTTGGGGTGGGCAGTCTGTTAGTTTTTCTATATTTTCTATTCCTGTGTTTGGCCTGATATGGTTCTCAATCAGAGGCAGCTGTCTATCGTTGTCCCTGATTGAGAACCATATTTAGGTAGCCTGTTTTCCTTTGTGTTTTGTGGGTGGTTATTTTCATTCTTTGTGTGTCTGCACCAGATAGAACTGTTTCGGTTGTCACTTTGTTGTTTTGTATTTTTGAAGTGTTCAGTTGTTTATTAAAAAGATGAACACTAACCACGCTGCGCTTTGGTCCTCTCCTTCTTCCACCCAAGACAGCCATTACAGCCTGATCACAACTCTCTGCTCTCCTGCACCTGACTTCTTACCAGTAGCGCAAAACCTGACAACAGGCAAATTGGAAGAAAACGTGAATAACACTTTTTAGAAATTCATATACAAATATGTTATTCTATCATCTGAATGACAGACATAACAAATCCAAGATAATAAATTGTAATACATTTACAACAAAACAATACAATTCAATACACAATAAAAAGCAGATTCAATTGCTGTAGCTGCAGATAAGATCCATCATCATTACTCCATATATAAAAAAGAAAAAAAAGAAGCTGTTACAGTGAAACACAATTAAACCATGCTTAAACTTCTCTAGGATTTGGAATTTTGGATGAAAAGCATGCCCAATTTCAACTGCCTGTTACTCATCCCCAGAAGATAAGATATGCAAAGTATTAGTAGATTTCGATAGAAAACACTCTGACGTTTCTAAAACGGTTTGAATCATGTCTGTGAGTATAATAGAACTTATGTAGCAGGCGAAACCCCGAGGACAAACCAAATACGAATCATTTTTTGAGGTTTATGGGACATATTGGAGTGCCAACAGAAGAAGCTCGTCAAAGGTAAGGCATGATTTATATTTTTATTTCTGCGTTTTGTGTCGCGCCTGCAGGGTTGAAATGTTCTCTCTCTTTTGTTTACTATCAGTGCACAGATAATAGCATCGTTTGCTTTTGCTGAAAAGCCTTTTGAAATCTGACATGTTGGCTGGATTCACAACACGTGTAGCTTTAATTTGGTATCTTACAGGTGTGATGTCATGAAAGCTTGATTTTTATAGGAATTGATCTGAATTTGGTGCTCTGCATTTTCTCTGGCTTTTGGCCAAGTGGGACGCTACCGCCCCACATATCCCAAAGTTAAATAATATATCTGTTGGTAAATGAAATAAGTAAGAACTCCTTAATGTACAAGGTGTTATTGTGTTTGTGCATGTGTTTGTTTGATTGTGTGCATTGAGAGCACAAAATCCATGTTCCGGTTTCCTTCTGCTTCTGCTCCTCCTCTGATGGTGTGTCCTTCCATCCATCCATCCATCCCTCCAACCCGCCATCCTTTCATCTCTCCATCCCTCCATCCCTGACCCCCTCAAGTACCTGCAGCATATCACCGGACAAAGTTGTTTAGGACATGCAGTCACACAAAATCTTAAGAATCAAACAAAATACATACTTTAAATAGCTACATTATACTTTGATATCTGAGCATTAGTTCCATATTAGTATCATATAAAGTATCAATAGCTTATGGCTATTAGTCTTACCTGGGGCTGTACCTGGCTTCAATTGATAATAGACTGAATCTGTCTCAGGTGGGGTTGCTGTTTCTGTAAGGAGTGAGGATAAAACATCAGAATAACATAACAGTTATATACAGAATATTATGCAG
The DNA here is from genome assembly GCF_034236695.1 of Oncorhynchus nerka. NCBI lineage: Eukaryota > Metazoa > Chordata > Actinopteri > Salmoniformes > Salmonidae > Oncorhynchus > Oncorhynchus nerka. Next base: position 45,051,488 of record NC_088403.1, on the reverse strand, counting down.
CTAGTCAATATGGGGTCAGAGGTGTGAGGTTATAATAGAGGGAATATGGAAGGAGGGATGTCCAGTCTTACCTTTCTTCTTCTTGGCTTTGGCCTTCTGTTTAAGGTCAACCTCAGCATAGGTCACATCAACAGGTCAGTTGCTGCTGAAAATGGACATTTCCAGTCAACAAATTAAGGAATTAACTTATTGAAAACTCTGCATCTTTTTCAAATCTCCAAAATCACACATTTAGATTTCACTGACTGCCAACCTATAGAATGGGTCTCACCTGTGGTCTTCCATGCCTTGATCTCAGAATAGACTGGATTTTCTTTTGGATCAGCTGGCATTTCTGAGGAGGAGAAGGAGGTGAGAATTTGTGTGTTTTTATCAAATTTGATGAGTAAAAAACACTGCTTCATTTTGTATGAATTTATGTGACAGTTAAGAATTACTTTTCTTTTTCTTGTCCAACTTTTTGAGTTGAATCTGGGCGTACATCACATCACTTGGTCCAGCAGTAGCAGCACCAGCATCTGAAATATACAGGTAATACACTAATATCTCTACTTACTGTTAGTATGCTAGAAATATTAAACGTATGAAGAACAGCAACAACAACTCTATACTGTATTCATGCTAAATTTAACATACAGGTAGCCTAGTGGTTAATAACCGAAAGGTTGCTGGATCGAATCCCTGAGTAGACAAGGTTCTGCCCCTGAACAACCCACTCTTAACCAGGCGCCGAAGACGTGGATGTCGATTAAGGCAGCCCCCTGCACCCTCCCTGCACCTCTCTGATTCAGATTAAATGCGGAAGACATATTTCATTTGAAGGCATTCAGTTATGTACAACTGACTAGGTATCCCCTTTATCTTTCCCAGTACCATTGTCATTACTGTCTGAGGGTGTGATTGTATCATAGATGTTAGCGCCACCTGTTGGTCAAAGAATAGAGAGAGATTAATAGGTTGGTTTTCCATCAGCTTGCCTAGGGACATAGACTACGGTAACATGTATATAAAGTGAATGGTGTAAAGTCAGTATGTGAAGTAACAGAGAGGAGAGTGACAGTGGTCTGGGATGAGAGACTGACCATGCTGCAGATTATTATACCCAGCATCAGGAGCCTGGCCCTGGGTAGATCCTTGGTCCTGTTGGGGTCCAGGTTGGTGCTCTGGGGCTGGGGGGCCTACAGGGAGAGAGATACTCATGAAACACACAGATTATATTTTACTGTATGAAAAGGAACGTAGTTGAAAGGTGTACTCACGAGAACATTATGTTGCAACAGGAATCTGTAATGAGAATAGCATACTATTATACTGTATCAAGTCATTACTGTTTTAAACTTTTGTAATTAGACATTTTTCTCCCAAACATGAACCAAAAAGTGAAATGAGTATTTATAAAAGTCTCACCTTTGGCTTTTTTTATATGGACACAGCAGTACCAGGAGAATGGCCAGTAGAACACCAGCAACAACCAGGCCCACAACCACTCCTACTAGGACTGATGTAGAGGGTCCAGGACTTACGCCTGGAGAGAGAACAACAAATCACCATCAGGTAGTTGAAAATATGGCTTAGTTTTAGCATAATTCACATTAGTTTGTTTCGGGCCGTTTGAAGTTTGTCCTTCAGATTTGTTGTTATGCCACTGAACCATGAGATACAAGCATAGTCATGGTGGACCTGTATCAGAGATGTTGCCTGGGTCCTCATAGTCTCTATCCAGGAACTTGGCTACCCTTGCCAGGATCTTTGTCCTGGAGTGAACATTCCCAATGGCCTTCAGAGCCTCAAGTTTGCATGTCATGTCTTGGTCCAGTTCACACCCCAATATATGTAACAGAGCATTTTTAATTCACCACTACACCATTAAACTTGACCGAGAAGTTGGAAGAGTTTCTCACTTAGTGTTTGGAACCAAACAGGATACATTCTGTCTTGCCTAAATGGATAACCACTTACTGACTTTAGTCAGTTGGCTGCTTAGGTCTTTTCAACGGTCTCTTTATTCTAATGTGAAACCAAGAGGTTAGAATCATCCCCAAACAGGATCTATTGCATGAGCTTGCTTGCATGATGAAGTAAGGAAAACCGTCAACTTTCTCTAACTTCATTGTTGGTATTTGCATGGTGTGTGTTGAATGTAGAATGCCTAGTCATCAGTGATTGGTTGATATCTCAAAACATTTGCTTTACTACTGTTTGAACAACTACATAATACCTATATTCAGGAACATATCAAAATGTATCTATTCTGCAGTTATGAATGAGTGCCAATGGTGTGGTTGTGTCAGCAGCTGTTGCAGTGCTTCTAGAACACAACAGATCTTAAAACCCTGTGCCTAATGGCTGTCATTCATTACAATTATTGTTTCTATTACATAATATGATACATTGCCAGACTAGGATAACCGCAGTTATGTCTTTAATACTTCGATGAACTGTAACAGTATTTCTTTCTTAATACATTGACATTTTTTGTTGTAAGGGTTTATAACACATTACTTCAGACTGATATGCAATTATAATGTTGCCCATGCAGTATATGATGCATTTCTGGTGAATAATTACACAATAAACACATTGGTATTTGTACTTGTGAGCTGAGGAGGGGTTATCAGATCCACCCCCACTTCTCTTTTCCTGTCATCTCATCCTGTTCTACTGAATGTGGGGGAGGAGTGGACTTTAATGAACTTAAAAAGGACCCACACACTCAGATACGTAAAGATATAAAGTGAAAATATGCAAAGTGCCACGAACAGCATAAATGAAACCTGGAAATGCGCTATATAAATCCAATCTATTATAATCTATTATTGAATAGATAGGACTTTGCATTACAGTTTATTATTGTGTAATTTTTCATGTAGGCACACTGTAACAAGTATTACAGGCACACTGTAACAAGTATTACAGGCACACTGTAACAAGTATTACAGGCACACTGTAACAAGTATTACAGGCACACTGTAACAAGTATTACAGGCACACTGTAACAAGTATTACAGGCACACTGTAACAAGTATTACAGGCACACTGTAACTAGTATTACAGGCACACTGTAACAAGTATTACAGGCACACTGTAACAAGTATTACAGGCACACTGTAACAAGTATTACAGGCACACTGTAACAATTATTGGAGTGTAACAATAAGTAATTACAACACTTGCTACATTGTACTACATGAATAATTACACAGTAATAAGATCATTGTAATATAGTGTGCAACCATCGATTGATGTCAGAATTATTTAAAATATGTATATTTACCCTTTATAATGTGTGAAATGATATTGCAGAATTCAACACAGAAGTTGTATATTCACCTGGATCCCAGTTTTAGGGGAGACTAAAGATGAACACCAAAACTTCAGTTTAACAGTCAGAGAACTGACAAGATTCAGGGGATCTAAACTATGCCAGGTGAAGGGGACAACGGTCAGATTGGCAGTAAGACCATCACTCTGAAGGTCCACGGCAGGCTGTTATCACCATTTTTGTATCCTATTTTCATGTCATTGTTATGTATATCCATAACCATGGCTGATGATCTTTAACCTCTTCAACCTATGGGGGCGCTGTGTCATTATTGGAAAAAAGACGTGCCCGTTTAAGCGCAATATTTTGTCACGAAAAGATGCTCGACTATGCATGGAATTGACAGCCTTGGAAAGACAAAACTCTGACGTCTCCAAAACTGCAAAGATATTATCTGTGAGTGCCCCAGAACTAATGCAACAGGCGAAACCAAGATGAAGTTTCATACAGGAAATGCCCCAGATTCTGAAGGCGCTGTGTTCCAATGTCTCCTTATATGGCTGTGAATGCGCCAGGAATGAGCCTGCGCTTTCTGTCTATTCCCCGAGGTGTCTGCAGCATTGTGACGTGTTTGTAGGCATATCATTGGAAGATTGACCATAAGAGACTACATTTACCTAGTGTAGCGCCCGGTGTCCTGTGTGCGTAATCTGTAGGTCCATGCGCGTTCCATTTCTTCAGAAGAGAAAGTAAACTGCCACGATGGATTTTATCGTCGATAGATATGTGAAAAACACCTTGAGGATTGATTCTAAACATCGGTTTGCCATGTTTCTGTCGATATTATGGAGTTAATTTGGAAAAAGTTAGCGTTTTAATGACTTTTTCTTTTTTTTTCTTACCCAAACGTGATGAACAAAACAGAGCGATTAGTCGACACAAATAATATTTTTTGTAAAAACGGAACATTTGCGATCTAACAGTCTCCTCATTGAAAACATCTGAAGTTCTTCAAAGGTAAATGATTTTATTTGAATTATTTTCTGTTTTTGTGGAAAATGTTGCATGCTGAAATAGAGGCATAACCCTATGCTAGGCTAATACTAATACTGTTACACAAATGCTTGTTTAGCTATGGTTCTAAAGCATATTTTGAAAATCTGAGATGACAGTGTTGTTAACAAAAGGCTAAGCTTGAGAGCAAATAGATTCATTTAATTTCATTTGCGATTTTCATGAATAGTTAACGTTGTGTTATGCTAATGAGCTTGCGGATAGATTTATACAATCTTGGATACAGGTTTTTCGTAGCTAAACCTGACGCAGAAAACGGAGAGATTTGTCCTAAACAAATAATCTTTCAGGAAAAACTGAACATTTGCTATCTGAGAGTCTCCTCATTGAAAACATCCGAAGTTCTTCAAAGGTAAATGATTTTATTTGAATGCTTTTTCTGTTTTCTGTGAAAATGTTGCCTGCTGAATGCTAACGCTAAATGCTACGTTAGCTATCAATACTGTTACACAAATGCTTGTTTTGCAATGGTTGAGAAGCATATTTTGAAAATCTGAGATGACAGTGTTGTTAACAAAAGGCTAAGCTTGAGAGCAAATAGATTAATTTCATTTCATTTGCGATTTTCATGAATAGTTAACGTTGCGTTATGGTAATGAGCTTGAGGCTGTAGTCACGATACCGGATCCGGGATGGCTCGACGCAAGAAGTTAAACTATAACACAGATTTTGTGGTTTCATACTGACCTTACTCACCAAGCGTTGTTAAATATCCATCCCATTTTCAAGTCATCTATCTCCTGGTGGTATGGCTATGGTAGGGTTCATTTAGAAGACTGATTATGAGTCTCTATCTCTCCCCTGGTTGGTCAGAGCCTAAATCCACGGTAGCGATCCAGACAGACATCAAACTATTGGCCAACCACTCTTGTACGGTAAAAACCTGATTTTGCTATGTTTTATACACAGCACCAGTCAAAAGTTAGGACACACTTACTCATTCAAGGGTTTTTCTTTACTTTTGCTATATTCTACAATGTAGAATACCAGTTAAGCCTTCAAATCTATGAAATAACACATATGGAATCATGTAGTAACCCAAAATGTGTTAAACAAATCTAAATATATTTTATATTTGAGATGAAAGCATTGCACACTCTTGGCATTCTCTCAACCAGCTTCATTAAGTAGTCACTTGGAATGCATTTCAAGTAACAGGCGAGCATTGTTAAAAGTTATCTTGTAGAATTACTTTCCTTCTTAATGTGTTTGAGCCAATCTGTTGTGTTGTGACAAGGTAGGGGTGGTATACAGAAGATAGCCCTATTTGGTAAAAGACCAAGTCCATATTATGGCAAGAACAACAACTCAAATAAGCAAAGAGAAAAGACAGTTCATCAATACTTTATCATCTTACATTCAGCAATGAGAACCGGTAAATTACATACCATCTACACTATGCTCTTTATGTAAGTATACTGTAGTATACTGCAGTCTGACATCAGTTGGCCTATGTTACTCAGTGATTGTTGGTCAATGTTACAGTAATGTCATTTCATATGGAAAGAAAATAGATTATTTTAGCTTACTGTAACCAATCATATCATATTTGTGGATGTTCTGCAGAACTGAGCGATGACCAGGCCATGGTGGAAGACACCGGCTGTTCACACCAGAACGTGCGCACGTGCCCCATCGTGCATACATTTATTTTGTCCCCCACACCAAAGCAATTACATGAATTTTGGGACAGGTTGAAAAGCATTAGACATTTATGGCTATTTAGCTATATAGCTTGCACTTGCTAGCTAATTTGTCCTATTTAGCTAGCTTGCTGTTGCTAGATAACTTGTCCTGGGATATAAACATTGCGTTATTATTTGACCTGAAATGCACAAGGTGCTCTACTCCAATAATGAATCCACACACAAAATGGTCAACCGAATCATTTCGAGTCATCTCTCCTCCTTCCAGGCTTTTTCTTCTTTAAACTTATATGGTGATTGGCATCTACACTTTCATAGTATTACCACGACGACCGACAACACAGTTCATCTTTCAATCATACACGTGGGTATAACCAATGAGGAGATGGCACGTGGATATCTGCTTCTATAAACCAATGAGGAGATGGGAGAGGCAGGACTTGCAGCGTGATCTGCGTCACACATAAAACTGACTTCTATTTTAGCCCTTGGCAACGCAGATGCTAATTGACGCGCGCGAGCAGTGTGGGTGCAATTAATTGAAGAATATAGATTTCTACATTTCTTTTGCAACGCTCGCGCACACGAGTGGTGTAGTCAGGGTATAAGTCTATTTTAGAACACTCACTAACATTTTTATATTTCAATGTATGATAATGATGTTTAAATTCTGTAACTGAATATTTGCATCTCAGAAAATACAAGCTAATAAAATGTTCATATATTGTGAAGGATTACTTCAGATTTACAGAATGATGTATTATGTTACACAGCTGGTGTTGTGATCCTGGAGAGCCCTGCCTATCCCATGACTAAGGGAGACTCTGTGACTCTGCGCTGTACAAATAGATATCAGGAAACAAACCCGAACCGCACGGCTGATTTCTACAAAGATGCGGTACTCATCGGGAATGAGACCAATGGAGAGATGACCATCCCTGTAGTATCCAAGTCAGATGAAGGCTCCTACAAGTGTAAATATAGTGAAGGAGAATCACCAGAGAGCTGGGTGACAGTGAGAGGTGAGAAGAGCTGTGTGTGTGTGTGTGTGTGTGTGTGTGTGTGTGTGTGTGTGTGTGTGTGTGTGTGTGTGTGTGTGTGTGTCTTGATGGTAAAACATTTGTTACAATAGTCCCTCCAGGTTCCATTGTCTCCATCTCTGTGCTGCCCAGGCTGCTGTGTGGTTTACTGGGTTTATACTTGGTTGGCCGACCTGCTAATACCACTTTAACAGCTAAATTGGCACATTTATTGTTTGTTTTTAATTAAATTAAGGCTTATTTTTATATAAATTTTCCATAATTTTCACTTCTATGTCTCTATGTTTTTGTAAAATTGTATTTTTACAGTAGTTATAGGAGCCAGATTAGTATTCCACTATGGAACTTGAACGAAGAGGGTGTTTATTGTCTTACGTCAGACAGCGCAATGATTTCAAGACGATGGTGATCGCAAAGCGAGGTGGCCATCTCTGTCGGCGCCGGAAGTGGGTCATGCTAAGGCAGAGATTATCGAGAGTAGGTCTTTCACCTCATATAAACATCTTGGAATTTTAATTAATGACGCCCTCTCTTTTAAATTGCATAAGAAAACAATTTACACATTGAAATTGGGATTTCATTTTAGGAATAAGGTCTGTTTTTCTTTTGAAGTCAGAAGGAGGCTAGTATCAGCTACATTTATGCCTTTACTAGACTATGGGGATATTACTTGTAGTTTTACATGTTGTTTGTCTGGAATTTTTAATGACTTGGTGGTGCCTATCTTGGCCAGGACGCTCTTGAAAAAGAGATTTTCAATCTCAATGAGCCCTTCCTGGTTAAATAAAGGTTAAATAAAATAAAGATATTCCTGCAGAAGTGTTTGCATGACTTCTTCTGCATGCTCATAGGTCAGTGAGGAACATGAAACACCTGCCAACTTTTTTCGGAAAGTAGTGGGTCCCAGGTTACTGATAGAAGGCTCCGTTCTACGTTTCAGGTAACATCTTGCGGTGATGCCACTTTCTGTGACTGTTTCTGAAGAACAGTGACAATGACCTGGCTGCCGGCTGTCTGTCTCAACACATAGACATAAACACATAGACAGAGAAACCCTCTAACTGGAACAGTGACCTTCCAGACCATGCAGGGACACTGGAAATAGCAGTAAGAGTCACACACCACTAATGTCATTAATCGTCATGACCAGTCTGTAGGATGAAGAGGCAATATGGGAGAACAGGTAGTCATTTATACGTAGGTTACTAGATTCTCAGAACTCCTGCAGAGTATATGACATAATAAAACCGAGAAGAACTGTTATTTTCAGGCACACTCTTCCCCAAAAGTAATTCTGAAAAATCTCAATGTGTCAGCTGATGGGGTGCAGCTGAACTTTTTGCTCTTGGGCATTTATGTTATATTCTTCAAGATTCAATGGGTAGATATAATTAAGTCCAAAAATTGAGAAAATAGCAGATTGCCCTTTAACTCACACATTGTGGAGTGGATCTATACTAGGCTGAAAGGAGGTTTGACCAAATTATGTTTTATGAAAAAGTTGAAGATGACAATATCCATTTACTGTAACAAAGCACTCATATCATCTGATGGATAAAAATATAGTTTATTAAAAAAAAAAGCACAATGCAAAGATATTGTAAAAGTACAGGTGTCTGACTTCTTCCGAAGTCGGCTCCTCTGTTCGGCGACATTTGGCGGTCGACGTCCACCCGCCACCTTCTAGCCATGCTCCACTTGTCATTCTTACATTTGTTTTTGTCTTGTTTCCCTGCACACCTGGTTTACATTCCCAATCCGAGGTAGTTGTAGAAAATAAATAAAGTAGTGGACAAAGTGAATATATATTTGACAACTGACTTGAGATCAGATGACCAGTCTGAGCTTGTAACTCCATACCTACAGTATGCGTTTTAACACAACAAAAGACTGATGACCACAGATATTATGAAAAGGTCATGTGATTATGATCGTTTTCTCACCTCTCACTGTCACCCAGCTCTCTGGTGATTCTCCTTTACTATATTTACACTTATAGGAGCCTTCATCTGACTTGGACACTGCAGGGATGGTCATTTCTCCTGTGGTCTCATTCCTGATGAGTACTCCATCTTTGTAGAAATCAACCTTCGGTATTGGGTTTGTTTCCTGATATCTATTTGTACAGCGTAGAGTCACAGAGTCTCCCTCAGTTATGGGATAGGCAGGGCTCTCCAGGATCAGAGGGCCAACTGTGTAACATAATATATCAATTAAACTGTAAATCTGAAGTACAGAATTGAACATCGTTATCATACATTGTAATGTAAGAAAGGGTTAGTGAATGTTGGACAATAGACGTACCATCCACTGTGATGTTGACAGCATTACTATACTCTCCTGATCCAGACTCACACCAGTAAACTCCACTGTCCTTTTTACGTGTGGATCTGATGGTACATGTGGACCCTGCTATTGATCCCCAGTTAGAGCCACATCCTGACTCCACTGCTTTCTCTCTGTATCTCTTCAGTCTCCATCCAGTAGAATTCCTCTTCTCCTCGCAGCTTAGTGAGAGAGACTTTGATGTAAAGTGTTGAGTTCTGTTAGGTCTTATTTTGAGAGACACGGAAGTTTGCGGATCTGAAACAGTAACAGTGACAGAGTCAAATGGATAGTTACATATACACATGAGGGTGACTTAAATATGATTAAATGCAGTTTCAATGCAGTTAGTTACCTCCCGACCAGAAAAACTGAGGTTCACTGTAGAGTGTGTCATAGACTGGGTCTCCTCTTCCTGCTCTACACACATATCCTCCTGTGTGACTAGGACCAGTAGGGATCAGAGTGTAGGAGTCTTCACTAGTCCCATTGCCAGACAGAGGCTCTACAGTGTAGGACCTATCTGACAGGGAGAGTAACCCAGCTGTGTAGGGAACAGTTCGGTACCAGAAGAACCTCCAGCCTGTAGATGACTCTTTAACCCCACAGCTCAGAGTAACTGAGTCTCCAGGGTTCAGCCACTGAGGAGAGACACTTAGGACAGCTTGGGGTTTATCTGTTATGAAGTAAATGATACAAATCAAATGTTCAGTCTTTAAAATGTTTACCCATTTTGTTACTATGGTATTGTACCTTACCCCAAAATAAAACTACAGTTTTGATACATCATTGATCTCACTGTCTGCTCTTTGACCTCATCCCTTCTGTCTTTCTCTTGCAATCCCATAAAAACAGACTTACCTAACACGGTCAATTGTATAGCATTACTTGTCTGGGAGTGTTTTAAGCCATTTATTTTCTGAAGACCTTCACAGGTATATAGACCATTCTTTGCAGGACTGATTCTGTACTCGGGCTCTGTTTTGGTGGAGACCGACATCCCACTGTTATAAAAAGCATAATCAATCTCTTCTCCCCCCTGTATGTCACATCTGAGAGTGACAGTCTCTCCACTGAATATATGGGGCCAGTTGGGTTGGAGGGTCAGAACAGCCACAGGTCTCTCTGCACAGACACACCATAGAAAATAAATATTATCACACACCTTGGAATGTAAAATCATGTTGATCAACATTCATCACAACATGACCATATCATATGTTGTCATTTCTGAACATACAGTATGCAGTCTGAACTGTCTGACTTACCCAGATCTAGTCATCAGAATATATGTACAGTGATGTCCACACACACACACAGACACACACACACATATATATATATATACACACACACACACACACACACACACACACACACACACACACACACACACACACACACACACACACACACACACACACACACACACACACACACACACACACACACACTTACTCACCTTTCACAGTGATAGTGACAGGATCACTGATGATTGATGATATTGATCTGAACTGGATCTCTCCCTGACACCAGTAGAGACCCTGGTCAGTCTCAGCAGCTCTACTGATGGTGAAGGTGGCTCCTGTTGTAGTGTGTCTGCCAGACAAGGTCACTACTTTCTTAGTGTTGTCTTTGTACCATGTGTAGCTCCAGCCACTGTCAGACCCCACTGAACACGTCAGAGTTACTGTCTCTCCAGTGTCTGCAGGGTTTGGATACACGCTCAGTGTAGTTTCAGGAAGAGCTAAGAAAACAGAGAGCAGAATATCAAAACGTCTGGATACATGTTTGGTCATTTCTAATAATTTAGCTATTGCAGTTATGTTTTGATAAAAGTTGGGGTATGTTGTCTCTATTCAGTTAGAATTTACACTCTATACAGTATATTTAGATGTACCCTCATTTGCTCAAATTTCAGAATGCCCAGACAGTGATTGAAAATGAATAGCGAGCTCACTAGTGACGCTAATGTGGAAAGATGAGCTGAGATATGAATTTTGGGGCCGTCTTGTCCTTGTCCCCTGACACTGGTACTGACCAGCCTGATCAGAGAGAGAGATAGTGGTGGTTTTACTGGTCTGACTAGAAAGCCGTTCTTTATTTATTAACCAGTGGTATGATCTTAGTACCATACCATATTTCTTCAATTATTACATGAAAGGAGAATTAAAGTAAGAATCTTAACTGCAATAGTAGACAGAATTTTTTTAAACGACAAAATAGCATCCTTAAAATGGGCCCCAATGTCAAGTGGTTATTGACAAGGAGGGACTGATGTGAATGAGAGATCAGATGACTTACCTGTCACTGTCAGTCTGACTGCATCACTCCACTCAGAATACGCCCCATTACCAATATGTGTACCCAGACACCTGTAGTCACCATTGTTTGAAATCTTAACCTCATTGATCTCATATTTATGCTTCCCACTGGTTAAGTCTACACCATCCTTGCTCCATGTGTATTTCCAGTCAGTGACTTCTCCCCTATGTATGTTACATCTGAAAGTGACAGACTCTCCACTGAATATCTGGGAGGATTTGGGTTGTATGGTCAGAACAGCCATTGCCCGTCCTGCAATAAATAAAACCAGAATGAAAAAAAATTCTTTACACATGTTATTTTGAGACACTCAAAACACAAAATATGTTTATCTAAAAGCAGCTTTAAAAATTACAAATAAAAAGAGATGGAGGCTTGATCAAGTGTACAAATATCTACCATCATCATGTTCAGAGTGTCCAGAGTAGATGTGTGTACTCAGCACTGCAACAAAGAAAGTCACATTGCTCCAATATTTGGTTGAAATAAATAACAACATGCCATATTCATGTTACTTATTACCAAATCCACCTTTAATTTATTTTAAAGGTGCAATCTATGATTTCTACACACCTTTTTTATCATTACATTAATCATAGGCATTTATTCTTGAAGAGTATAACTTTTAATTCCCTCAACTGTCTTATCCCATCATAAACCCCAAAAAATGTTATTTTATGACAATTATTGTAAACAATGTAGATGAATGAATTTCCTTAGCCCCATCCCTCAGCCATATACCACAAAAAGTGTCAGGGTGACCATTCTGTTGTAGTTTGAGTTATGGACTGCGGCTTTAAATGGCCGCTGACTTCCCGTGTTCTGCACACAGAGAGACCACAAACACCAAAACACCCGTCATTAATCTCTTAACACAGTTTACTATAACTGTAGCGAAGGAAACCTCAACCATTTACAATAATCACTTCTTGATACTACAACACATCCAACAAATATTGCATTTTATATTCATTGTCATTGACAGCACATTTTGCAACCACTGAGTTGGCACCACTCTTTAGTTCCTGAGTGAAGACCTGGTTAAATGCACACCACCACACTAACCAGGTCTGCATGGCATCGGCTATACAATCTCAGGTTCTCACAGAGATGCAACATCAATGTAGAATGGTCACTTTCTACACAATATTTGCTGCAATTTCCTTTGAGTGACATTTACTAATGTTTTCTCAATAAGGGCTGAAACACCAAAAACAAAGCTAAAGCATGAAACTGTCTTCATATTGATTCTTATTAAATGAGGTAATTAGTGTTCATAAACAAACACACTAACTCAGTACTTACATAGTAGCAAACAGAGCAAGGTGTGCTCCATTCTGTCCCCACAGACAAGTGACTTTCTCTACAACTACAGTCCTTCTAACAAACCCCTCTACTTCCTATATGATGACAGTCTGCTTAGATCACACCACTTCACCATACCCAGAAAAGCAGAGTAATATTCTAGAGATTATTCTCACTAACACACAAACACACACACACACACACACACACACACACACACACACACACACACACACACACACACACACACACACACACACACACACACACACACACACACACACACACACACACACACACCACACACACACAACCTCAGATGGTTCTGTTATGAGTAATACTTTTAGCTACTGTCTACATAGATATGTTTGTTATTGTGTTGTTTATGGATGTATTTAAATGTGTCTGTATATGTGATGTGTATCAGGGCTATTGTTCATGTACTATCTTGTGTGTGTCTTGTGTTGGTGTGTGGTTTGTTTGTGTGTGTGTGTGTGTATATTGTTTGTCTTGTTTATTATTTTCATAATTTTTTTCATTTTTTCACTTGCTTTTCTTTTTGTAAATTATTTTTATTTACTTATTTACTTATTTATTTTTATATACATGATTTTTTACTCTTTGGGGGGTATTTTCTAAAAACTGCATTGTTGGTTAAGGGCTTGTAAGTAAAGTGTAGAGTGTAGATTGTGGGACACATGTACAACGTGTGAAGAAACCAACATGGGGAGAGAAAGGTTACAGGGGAAAGCAGTTACAGACTTCACCTTTAGTTAGTATACTATGATAAACATCTGGGGTTTCTTATCGCCCCCTTCAGGGACAGGCCTGTAACTACTCCACATTCTTATTGTGGATCACAATATCGAAATCAATCAATCTATCAAATGTATTTATAAAGCCCTTTATACATCAGCAGATGTCACAAAGTGCTATACAGAAACCCAGCCTAAAACACCAAACAGCAAGAATTGCAGATGTAGAAGCACGGTGACTAGGAAAAACTCTAGAGAGGAACAAGGCTCTGAGGGGTGGCCAGTCATCTTCTGGCTGTGCCAGGTGGAGATTATAAGAGTACATGGCCATTAAGGCCAGATTGTTCTTCAAGATGTTCAAACGTTCATAGATGACCAGCAGGATCAAATAATAATGACAGTGGTTGTAGAGGGTGCAACATGTCAGAACCTCTGGAGTAAATGTCAGTTGGCTTTTCATAGCCGAGCACTCAGAGGTCGAGATAGCAGCAGGTGCGGTAGAGAGAGAGTCAAAAACAGCAGGTCCGGGACAAAGTAGTGAACAGGTCAGGGTTCCATAGCCGCAGGCGGAACAGGTGGACTGGGGCAGTAGCATGACCAGGTGGACTGGGGACAGGCAAGGTAGTCCTGAGGCATGATCCTAGAGCTCAGTTCCTCCCAGTTTGGAGAGAATTAGGGATTCTCTTCATATAAAATGTGATTCATACAAAAAATGTAAAATATATTATATTATATTATTTTATTCACATTTTCAAACAGTCCATTTATATTTTCCAACAGAGCTATACATTTGGGTGAGTTTTCTTTCTCACCAGAGTAGCCTCGTTTCACTGCCAAAAATAAAATGTAACCATCTAGTGTCCTGAAAAATAACAACACAATGTCAAATACAGGTAGCCTAGACAAATAATTAACATCCAATCACATTAACTGTTACTCTCTCGCAGGAATTCCACTAACAGTTCATATGTAGCTAAACGTAGCTGCTGCTCATTCCGTTTGCTCGAAAATTGATAAATGGTTAAAAAAAAGTAAGGCCGGCGTCCATAGAGACACATACCAACTCTACTGGTAATACTAACAGCAGTACTACACCTGCACCTGTCAATGACACAAGTTGTTCTGCTTCCACGAGCACATCCAATGCTAGCATCAGTAATTCTACATTTGTTGTCAGACCAGCTAGTATGGACACTGACAGTTGTGAATCTGATGCAGCCGAAGAGCTACTGTCCCCTTACCCAGGAAAGCACCGAACAACAGACAGGGACGTTGGAGCATCGAAGAGGCGCAAATATGATGAGAATTACATTGATTTGGGATTCACTTGTATTGGGAGCAGTGCCTTTCCTCAGCCACAGCGAGACTTAAGACGACTTTCGAGTAGTAAGACATGTATAAACGCAACAGATACCATTAGTAAGAAAGGGCTAGAAGCATCTTATATGTTTTATATGTTGAGCTACCAAATGGCTAGGAAAGGCAAGCCCCATACTAATGTGGAGGAGTTAATTATTCCTGCTGTCATGGATATGGCTGTGACAATGCTGGGGGGAAAGGCAAACAAACTATACACACAATGTCTTCATCAAACATCACTGTTTAACTACGCATCAATGACATTGGAGGAGATGTTTTGAAACAATTACTGCTTCGCATGCTGCCAAGGGAATGCCTGATAGCTTGAAAGAAATACAGTGAAAATGGTTAACTTTGTTAAAGCAAGGCCCCTGAACTCTCGTGTATTTTCTGCACTATGCAATGATATGGGCAGCGACCATGTAAGGCGTTTGCAACATACAGACGTGCGCTGGTTATCAAGGGGCAAAGTATTGACACGTGTTTTGAATTGAGAGACGAGCTTAAAGTTTTCTTTACTGACCATAATTTTTACTTGTCTGACCGCTTGCATGATGACGAGTTTCTCACACGACTGGCCTATCTGGGTGATGTTTTTTCTCGCCTGAATTGTCTGAATCTAGGATTACAGTGGCTCTCCACAACTATATTCAATGTGCGGGACAAAATTGAGGCTATGATTAAGAAGTTGGAGCTCTTCTCTGTCTGCATTAACAAGGACAACACACAGGTCTTTCCATCATTGTATGATTTTTTGTGTGCAAATGAACTCAAGCTTACGGACAATGTCAAATGTGATGTAGCGAAGCATTTGAGTGAGTTGGGTGCGCAATTACACAAACAACTGGATTCGTTATCCCTTTCATGGCTTCCTTCCAGTCCACTTACCGATATCTGAACAAGAGAGCCTCATGGAAATTGCAACAAGCGGTTCTGTGAAAATCAGAAACCACTGCCAGATTTCTGGATAGGGCTGCTCTCAAAGTATCCTGCCTCGGCAAATCACTCTGTTAAGACACTGATGCCCTTTGCAACCACGTACCTATGTAAGAGTGAATTCTCAGCCCTCACTAGCATGAAAACTAAATATAGGCACAGGCCGTGTGTGGAAAATGACCTAATACAACCCAACATTGCAGAGTTATGTGCATCATTTCAAGCACATCCTTTTCATTAACCTGTGGTGAGTTAATGTCACGCCCTGACCTTAGAGAGCCTTTTAATGTCTCTATTTGGTTTGGTCAGGGTGTGATTTGTGGTGGGCATTCTATGTTTTGTTATCTATGATTTTGTATTTCTATGTTTTGGCCAAGTATGGTTCTCAATCAGGGACAGCTGTCTATCGTTGTCTCTGATTGGGAAGCATACTTAGGTAGCCATTTTTCCCTCCTTTCACTCTCCTTCAATACAGACTGTAAAAGGAATATGTCCTTGTAAAGGCGTTCTTCGTTTGTAGAAAGAGAGTCGGACCGAAATGCAGCGTGTAGGTTACTCATGACTTTAATGAAAGAATGCGTACATGAAATAACTCAATAACATACAAAGCAAAACAACAAACGGAACGTGAAACTAATTACAGCCTATCTGGTGACTATAACACAGAGACAGGACAATCACCCACGAAATACAACGCGAACTCAAGCTACCTAAATACGGTTCCCAATCAGAGACAAAGAGAAGCACCTGACTCTCATTGAGAACCGCCTCAGGCAGCCAAACCTATACCACACCCCTAATCAGCCGCAATCCCAATTAATACAAACCCCAATACGAAACACAACATATATACCCATGTCACACCCTGGCCTACCCAAACTATACCAAAAACACAAAATATAATGACCAAGGCGTGACAGTCCTTAATAATTTATATTTCAAAGAAATACAATGTTGTGGTAATCATCCTTTTTATTTGACCAAACCCTTGAATTAATACAACATAAAAATACAACACACATCCCATATACAGTACCAGGACACATCTACTCATTCAAGGGATTTTCTTTATTTTTACTATTTTCTACATATAGAATAATAGTGAAGACATCTGAACTATGAAATAACACATATGGAATCAAGTAGTAACCAAAAAAGTGTTAAACAAATCTACATCTATTTTATATTTTAGATGCTTCAAAGTAGCCACCCTTTACCTTGATGACAGCTTTACACACTCTTGGCATTCTCTCAACAAGCTTAATGAGGAATGCTTTTCCAACAGTCTTGAAGGAGTTCCAACACATGCTGAGCACTTGTTGGCAGCTTTTCCTTCACTCTGCGGTCCAACTCACTCCAAACCATCTCAACTGGGTTGAGGTTGGATTATTGTGGAGGCAAGGTCATCTGACGCAGCACTCCATCACTCTCCTTCTTGGTCAAATAGCCCTTACACAGCCTGGATGTGTGTTTTGGGTCATTGTCCCAGCAAATCACCCCAACACCATCACACCTCCACCTCCATGCTTCATGGTGGGAACCACACATGGGGAGTTCATCGTTTCACCTACTCTGCGTCTCACAAAAGGCACGGCGGTTGGAACCAAAAATCTCAAGTTTGGAGTCATCAGTCCAAAGTACAGATTCCACTGGTCTAATGTCCATTGGTCGTGTTTCTTGTCCCAAGCAAGTCTCTTCTTCTTATCGGTGTCCTTTAGTAGTGGTTTCTTTGCAGCAATTCGACCATGGAGGCCTGATTCACTCTGATTCCTCTGAACAGTTGATTTTGAGATGTGTCTGTTATTTGAACTCTGTGAAGCATTTATTTGCATCAGAGGTAACTCTGGGTCTTCCTTTCCTGTGGCGGTTCTCACAAGAGACAGTTTCATCATCGCGCTTTTGCGACTGCACTTGAAGAAACTTTTAAAGTTCTTGAAATTTTCCAGATTGATTGGCCTTCATGTCCTAAATTATTGATTGACTGTCATTTTTGCTTATTTTAGCTGTTCTAGTCATAATATGGACTTGGTCTTTTACCAAATAGGGCTATCTTCTGTATACAATCGCTACCTTGTCACAACACAACAGATTGGCTCAAACACATTAAGAAGAAAAGTAATTCTACAAAATAACTTTTAACAATGCTCATCTGTTACTTGAAATGCATTCCAAATGACTACTTCATGAAGCTGGTTGAGAGAATGCCAAGAGTGTGCAATGCTTTCATATCAAATATAACATATATTTAAATTGGTTTACTTTTTGTTTCACATTTTTTTGGTTACTACATGTTTCCGTATGTGTTATTTCATAGTTTTGATGTCTTAACTATTATTCTACACAGCAAAATCATATTTTTTTACTGAACTGGGTCTTTAAACAATAACAGACGATACACTCTTGTTTAATTGACAAACTAAAATTAAAGAGAGGTAAGTGTAATATTTTGTTTCCTCGTCTTTGGCTGTTTTACCACATGCCTTTAGAAATATATAATGGATAGAGAGCAGCGTTAGAGTTCTGATTCAACTGCTCTTTCAACTGCACAGCTCTAACATGTAATCCATCAAAAGTAATAAAAAGGTTAGTTTGACTTTTTTTATTTTTATATAGAAGACATTTATCAGAAATTGCTGCCCCTGGACACTTTGTCTATTTACATTTGAAATGAACCATTTGAGTCAACATTACTTGATAACAGGGACATAAGAGAATGACATAAAGAAGGAAAATATCAAGCTGGATAAGTTGATTGTAGATACACACTGAAAGAAAGTGGTCACCTCGAGCCCTGCAGCATTTCACCATCAGTATGATGGACACCAGTAGAAAGGGAGACACCACCAGTAAACCACACAGCAGCCTGGGCAGCAGAGAGATGGAGACAACAGAACCTGGAGGGACTAGCGAAACACATGTTTTACCATCAACACACACACACACACACACACACACACACACACACACACACACACACACACACACACACACACACACACACACACACACAGCTCTTCACACCTCTCACTGTCACCCAGCTTTCTGGTGATTCTCCATTTTAAAATGTTCTATTATTAATCCAATTATTCAACTTTATTTGAATACATTTCCACATTTGAGCTGTTATTGGAGAGTATTGATTAAAGTCCTTTTTAGGTCTATGTAATCAGTCTCAAGCTCACCAGTTGACCTGATGAGGATGGTTCCACTGAGTTGAGACTGCTGGTGCCGACCTTTGTACTGATCAGCCGGGTTAGACATTATGGTGATGGTTTTACCACGTGTACTAGAACTCTGCTGACTGTCTTTGAACCAGCGGTACATTCAGTCTGTGTAGTCTGATATGTCACAGTGACTTTCTCCAGAGTAGAGCGGACCCTAAGGAGAGATTCTCACTGTGGCCATGGGCAGAGCTGTGGAAACACAAATGCATTTAGGTGATTCATAGGTAAGATTTTGTTTTATATTGTGGGTAATACAGTCGCTATTATTTAAAACATACTTGCACACAGACCATGTCTACATGATGGACTCAATATAAATAGTGTTTGACAAAAAAGAGACACACAACAAAATAACTCGCCTACAGCGATGAGAGTAATAACATCACTTGGTTGTGAAGATGGGGTTCTAGAGAATCTGTGTCCTTCACATCAATACTGACCCTGGTCAGACACAGCAGCTCTACTGATGGTGAGAGTGTCTCCTGTTATAGTGTATTTTTAATGGACAAACTAATCTCACTGCTGTACTAGTGATAGCTCCAGCTACTGTCAGACCCTGTTGAACCGGGGAGGTAGGGTAGCCTAGTGGTTAGAGCGGTGGACTAGCAACTGGAAGGTTGCAAGGTCAAATCCCCGAGCTGACAAGGTGAACTGTTGTTTTGCCCCGGAACAGGTAGTTAACCCACTGTTCCTAGGCTGTCATTGAAAATAAGAATTTGTTCTTAACTGACTTGCGTAGTAAAAAAACAACAAAAAAAACAGTCAGAGTTACTGATGAATAATGGACTCAAAAGCAGGAGAGAATTCATTTTGCAGATACAACATTCTATGAATTAAACATTTTCTCTTCCAATAAAGGAAATAGTTAGCTAACAATATTCAAAATACAGATAAATACATTAATCATTCTCACAGAGTATCACATAAAGTGAAGTGTGCTCCATTCTGAGCCTCTGGTAAGTGACTGTCAACATCAGCATGTCCTCCGATGCTTTAAGCGAAACACAAAGAAATAGCATCTGATGTCATGTTAATGTCTACACAACTTCATCTTACTGTAAAAGGTGTGGACACAACAACAATGTGGTCTTTTTGTGGGTGGAAGAGAGCAATAAACTATAGTAAAGATTTGAGGAAGGAATTTTGTGGATAAAAACATATTTAGTCCAATCTTTAAAGTTTAACTTCATGGCATATTTATAATTTAGTTTATGTTTTAGCTATTTGGACGTCAACTGCAAGTAGATGTTCTTGAGTTACAACACAAACGAGGTAGGTCTGTCAACTGTTCAAAGTAATAACTCAGGATAGTAGCCAAAACACACAGAGAAGAACGAGTAGAGATGAGAGAGAGCAGAGACTTCCTTTTGATGAGGGCTGTTGTTCTATACAATAATTCCTGTATGTTAGTTGAAAAGGAAGCCACATTCTATAGTTGCTCTCTGAAAATAACCCTTCACTCAGATTGAGAGTTAGATGATGAGGCGTGGCTGTGTTTGGGGTCTGTCACTGTGTTGATCAGTCTGATGGTGGTGGTTTTGGAGCATGTGTTTCCTAGCTGCTGCTGGTTGTGTGGTTTGGCTACCAAAAAAAATCGAAAATTCAGTTATAAAAACGCCAAACTTTTTCCAAAATAACTCCATAATATCGACTGAAACATGGCAAACGTTGTTTAGAATCAATCCTCAAGGTGTTTTTCTACATATCTCTTCAATGATGTATCGTTCCTGGAAGTGTGCTTCTCCCTCTGAATGGCATGGTAAAATGATTGCCACTGAGAATTGCGCACCAATTTAGACAAAGGACACCGGGCGGACACCTGGCAAATGTAGTCTCTTATGTAGCCTACAATGTAGCCTACAAATACGTCACAATGCTGCAGACATCTTGGACGAACGGCAGAGAGCATAAGCTCTTTCACGGCACATTCACAGCCATATAAGGAGACGATAGTAAAACAGAGCCTCAAATTCAGCTCATTTCCTGTTTGAGGTTTCATCTTGGTTTCGCCTGTAGCATCAGTTCTGGGGCACTCACAGATAATATCTTTGCAGTTTTGAAAACGCCAGAGTGTTTTCTTTCCAAAGCTGCCAATTATATGCATAGTCGAGCATCTTTTCGTGACAAAATATTGCGCTTAAAACGGGCACGTTTTTTTTTATCCAATAATGACATAGCGCCCCCATAGGTTGAAGAGGTTAATGGTCATGGTGTTTCACAGATACCAGTAGTTTTGTTACTTTATGAGCAGACGACTCAAGGTTGTAGAGAAAGACAGAGGGAGATAGAGGGCTCGGGGGAAGAGAGAGAGAGTGAGACAGAGAGAGAAAGAGAAATGGGGGGTTAGAGAGCGAGTGAAAGAGAATATCATAACAGTGTGTGTGCATTTTCATCTTGGCTTCATACACCTGCAGAAGTGTTTGCATGACTTCTTCTGCATGCTCATAAGTCAGTGTGGCTGAGGGACATGAAACACCTGCCAACTTTATAGTGGGTCCCAGGTTACTGACAAAGGCCCCTCCTCTACGTTTCAGGTAACATCTTGTGGTGATGTCACTTCCTGTGACTTATGGTCTCAGTGGCGACCTGTTTCTGTTTCTCAGGAGCAGTGACAATGACCGGGCTGCTGGGTGTCTGTCTGACCACATAGACATAAACACATAGACACGGAAACACATTAACTTGAACAGTGATCTTCCAGACCATGCAGGGACACTGAAAATAGCAGTCAGAGTCATACACCACTAATGTCATTAATCGTCATGATCTGTCTGTAGGATGAGGAGGCAATATGGGAGAACTGGTAGTCATGCATACGTAAGTTACTATTTGGAATTCAACACAGTAATGGAAATATGAAATAGTGTTTCCATGTAAATAACACACCCTGGCTAATGTGTCTTACCTTTGCTTACTTGGAAGATCCCTTTGTCGTCATAGACGTACATGTCCACATTTCTATATTAAAAAGGAAGTGATACACAGTACCAGAACTAACCAGGTCCTCAGAACTCCTGCAGAGTATATGACATCATACAACTGAGAAGAACTGTTATTTTCAGGCACACTCTTCCCCAAGAAGTCATTCTGAAAATATCAACGGGTCTTCAGCTGATGGGGTGCAGCTTTTGAATTTTGCTAATGGGGCATTTATGTTATATTTATGAAGATTCAATGGGTAGATATAATTAAGTTCAAAAATGGATGTAGAAATAGCAGATTGTCCCTTTAACTCACACATTGTGGAGTATAAGATCTCTACTAGGCTGAAAGGAGGTTTGACCAAATTAGGTTGTATGGAAAAGTTGATGATGACAATATCCATTTACTGTAAGAAAGCACTCATACCATCTGGTGGATAAAAAAAATAGTTTATTAAAAAAGCACAATACAAATATATTGTAAAAGTACAGGCCATTATAAGAAAACGTGAATAATACATCTGGAGCTGGTGGGGCCTACAGGGAGAGAGATAGTCATGAAACAGATTATATTTTACTGTATGAAAAGGAACATAGTTGAAAGACAAGTGAGAGAGAATATTATGTTACAACATGAACATGTAATGAGAAATGCATATTATAATACTGTTTTAAACTTTTGTAATTAGACATTTTTATCCTAAACATGAACAAACAAAGTTAAATGAGAAATTATAAAAGTCTCACCTTTGGCATTTTTATATCGACACAGCAGTACCAGGAGAATGGCCAGTAGAACACCAGCAACAACCAGGCCCACAACCACTCCTACTAGGACTGATGTAGAGGGTCCAGGAGTTATGCCTGGAGAGAGAACAACGAATCACCATCAGGTTCTGAGGTAGTTGTAGAATGGAAATGGACTACTCCAGCAACCCTCTCACAACCCCCTCCACACACACACACCCACACACAAACACCCCCCCCACACACACACACGCAGTGTAGTTTAATTTTGCTTCACATCATTACATTTTGAATACATTAATCCATAATTTTTTTTACTATCAACCTTGTAGAGTGTGAGACACTGTGTGATGAAACAATGTAAACATCTGGGGTTTCTTATCGCCCCCTTCAGGACAGACCTGTAACTACTCCTCATTCTTGTGGATCACACTATAGAAACTAAGATGTGATTGGTCACATAGCAACAACATAACCCCTCAGTCTACTGGGTCTGTCCCCTTATTCCTTCCTCTGTCTATTTCATCATATTAGTTTATATTGTATGTTTCTCAGGCTCATGCTGCAACCTGATTAAAAGCTGTAGTGACCAACAACTCCATTACTCTGTAGTCGGTAAACACAGTCTAACCAAACAACGTCATCATCTGTTGCCACATTTTTTGTGCATATATGACATACTTCATATTCTATGAATGAAACATTTTCTTGTCCCATAAAGTTAATAGTTAGCTAACAATATTCAAAATACAGAGAAATGCATTAATCATCATCATTGCAGAGTTGCACATAAAGTGTACTCCATTCTAAGCCTCTGGCAAGTCTTCCCCGGACCACGACAGTTCCTGTGTCTGTGATACGAATGGGGCTTTGACAGAATTAGAAAGGTACAGATGCTTAAAGAGAAACAGAAAAAATAGCATCTGATGTCATGTTCATCTCTACACAACTTCCTCTTACTGTAAAAGCATTGTGGTCTTTCTGTGGGAGGAAGAGATAACTATAGTATATATCAGAGAAATAAACTTAGTGGATAGAACATAGTTGTACAAAAAGTGAAGTCAATATTGCATTTACCATACCTGGTCATGTTGACATGTTCAGCACAATCTTTAATGTCACTAGGAGAGGTGTCAAAGGTTTGAGGTCATGGCATGTTTATTATTTGGTTTATGTTGTAGCTATTTGGAGGTCAACTGCATGTAGATGTTCTTGAGTTACAGTCTGTCAACTGTTCAAAGTAATAACCCAGGAAAGTAGTGATCACACTGATAGATTGAATGAAAAAGAGAAATTAATAAGTGAACTACAGAAAATATTTGATGCAAGAACATTGTCATTCTTCTCTCTGAAAAGGACAAATCCATGCACAACTTTTCATGTGTACTCATCAGCCAAGCAACAAGGTTTTCACAGATTTTTGCATATGATTACAACCATTTCTCT
Source organism: Oncorhynchus nerka (assembly GCF_034236695.1). Taxonomy (NCBI): domain Eukaryota; kingdom Metazoa; phylum Chordata; class Actinopteri; order Salmoniformes; family Salmonidae; genus Oncorhynchus; species Oncorhynchus nerka. Next base: position 45,027,123 of record NC_088403.1, on the reverse strand, counting down.
ATTTGACTCTCTGATCACAGCGGGAAAAGACAGCTTCACACAGTGCCTTCCTTCACAAACCCACTCTGCTAAAAAGGAAGAGAGCAAACCATGTCCCCTCAACTATGACAAACAAGTGACCTAATGTGAAGTTCCTCAGCCTTTTAATTTCATACACTTTGCCCTGGAAAAAGTCAAACTTAACCAATTGCTTAATTAGTATTTTTGTGCAAGTTGAGTGGACTTAAAAATTACTAGAATTTGAGCCAATGAGTCTTTAATCAACAAACTCTGCTTGAAGTCAGTTGTGTTTGAACAAGCTTGTTGAGTAAAATACAAAATTAATGTTTGCTCAAAACAACTCAAAACGACACCAATCATCATCATTATCATTATTCCAGCATTATCTTTTCACAGGTTGATTTTCAGAATGGTTTATTTCAATACCTGTGTATTTGCATGTACTATGACTGGTTGATTAATCTTATGCTACACAAACATAGATAACATAGATTTTTCTAAACTAATCCAATCTGTTAGTAGTTGGACTTATTTCACCCATTACTGATATGTTTGTTCCAGTTTATATGATTTAGAAATTCTCAAAATCAATCTTCCCTACCCCAACAGTCATTCTGAATGCAGGTTGCGTGTGACTGAAAGTTTAAATGGTTGGATATCCTAACTTTGGCTGGATTCAAATAGAAATGACACATCCCTTTGCAAGCCGGCATAATTTGACTAAACCAGGAGTTTCAGACCAGTGTGTTAGGGTGTCACTAGGCCCTCAGGGGCTTTATGATATATGTAATGTGTTGTCATAATGAGTTTAATTTTAAAGATAACATATCCACTTAGACAATCACTTGGTGAAGGCTACAGTACTGAAAACCATTCAATACAACAATCATGCCTCTGTCGCTAGCAAATACAGTCGTGAGAGTTAATTACAATTCACTCTAAATGCAAAGCACTCAAGGTATGCAAATAAGATAAAATTATTTTTGATTCTCTGAACATCATGTTTTTTTTTAGAATGAATTGAATTCCATCTGGTAATTGGGACAGACATGAATGCCATTTTGGACATGCAGACAAATCAAATAAGACCACCTACAATCAACACGTAACCAAGGATGTAAAGCATATACTCTCTGATTACTACCTCATTGATGCCTGGCGAGCACATAATCCTAATGCAAAATAGTACACTTTCTATTCACAGGCATAAATCAACCTCACTAATCAATGTCACACTATTAACTAAAACTATTTTCTTTAATCTAGAAAATAGAAATTTGACATATGAGCTTGTCTGATCACCACGCCTTCTTCTGCCTATTACCCATTTCCGAATCTTCTAATTGTATCTAGGCCTTCAAAGGAACATATAAGGCCTTATGATATACTGTATATATGAGAATCATCAAAGGGAGAAGGAAATAGAAGCAAATAGTGTAGTTTGTGATGAAATTTAACAGTAATATCTAGGCCTATCTACAGAATATACAACTGTAAATTGCAGAGGATGCAGAGAGTTCCATATCTATTGAAGGCACAGCCTATGACCACATCCTGTTCAGTTCACAGTACTTCCTGGTAGGGAGATTGGGGGCCTTCTGGGCGTCCAAATGTGATCTTGTCATACAGAGTCTGCGGCTACATGTGACAGATAATCAAGAAGAAACTGTTTCAGCATCAAGAAAGGTAGTGACTTTTCTCAAAGTAGACTACATAGTCTTCCATTCAATCACATACATTTTACCATTATGACCATTTATATCTTACCTTGTTCAGTCTTGGGATAACCAGATCATTGACAGTTTCATAGATGGATATTGGGTTTACATGACTGTTTGATCTTGTCTGGAATCAAAATACAGCCCATTACAATACAGTACATACAGCTTTAACACATTCAGATACATAATAACGGCAATGTATACTTACATCTCTACTTCTTGTGTTGTCCATAATATCAGCATATATTGTGATGTCAGTTAGATCTGCTGTGTTTTATAAGAACAAAATATCAACCAATCAGAAACAGGATATCAACAAACATACTCAGGAATTAATGAGGGGTCTCACTCTTTTTCTAATTTCTAGCAAATCCCCCCAAAAATCAAACCAGCTGAAGAATACTTCTAGAACCACCTGAAATGCCACTTTAAGTACAGTTGAGGCCCCTAAGCTGTACATACCTGTGTTACTTCGGCCCCTGCAGTAGCACACTGCCACAGCTACAGTGAGGATCAGCACCACAGCGCCTCCTACTGATATTCCAATGTAGATGGTTTACCACACCAGTCCTGTCACATATTGTACAACACACATGATTAGACGATACAATATGATAAAGACTAAATGTCTCTATATCATATACATCCAATGTAATGACATGCATTACATAATGTATTTGACAACATAAGCGTATAGGCACACTGAACGTGTATGGAAGGGATTATTATGATATCTAGGTACCTGGGGTGGTTGTGTCATTTCTACACTTTACTGTCGCAGAGGCAGTTTTCCAACTGACTAGTTTGGGGGCGTTGCACTTCACATTGATGTTTCTCTCTGCTGGTGAGAGAGAGAAGTGAATCTGCTGGGCGTCCCCGTAGATCTCATTGTCTCTTTCCCAGGTGTAGGTAAGGTTGGAGTAGCAGGACACGTTGCACACCAGCCGTACCGTACAGGAGTGGTTGGCCATTAGCTTGATGTCTGTCTGGATCGCCACCTTGGATATAGGCTCTGACAAACCAGGAGAGAGAGGGACTCATAATCAGTCTTCTAAATGAACATTTACATTTACATTTAAGTCATTTAGCAGACGCTCTTATCCAGAGCAACTTACAAATTGGTGCATTCACCGCTGTCCTGGCGTCGTGAGGGAGTTTGTTCCACCATTGGGGGGCCAGAGCAGCGAACAGTTTTGACTGGGCTGAGCGGGAACTGTACTTCCTCAGTGGTAGGGAGGCGAGCAGGCCAGAGGTGGATGAACGCAGTGCCCTTGTTTGGGTGTAGGGCCTGATCAGAGCCTGGAGGTACTGAGGTGCCGTTCCCCTCACAGCTCCGTAGGCAAGCACCATGGTCTTGTAGCGGATGCGAGCTTCAACTGGAAGCCAGTGGAGAGAGCGGAGGAGCGGGGTGACGTGAGAGAACTTGGGAAGGTTGAACACAAGACGGGCTGCGGCGTTCTGGATGAGTTGTAGGGGTTTAATGGCACAGGCAGGGAGCCCAACCAACAGCGAGTTGCAGTAATCCAGACGGGAGATGACGAGTGCCTGGATTAGGACCTGCGCCGCTTCCTGTGTGAGGCAGGGTCGTACTCTGCGGATGTTGTAGAGCATGAACCTACAGGAACGGGCCACCGCCTTGATGTTAGTTGAGAACGACAGGGTGTTGTCCAGGATCACGCCAAGGTTACATTTACATTACATTTAAGTCATTTAGCAGACGCTCTTATCCAGAGCGACTTACAAATTGGTGCGTTCACCTTAAGACATCCAGTGGAACAGCCACTTTACAATAGTGCATCTAAATCTTTTAAGGGGGGTGAGAAGGATTACTTTATCCTATCCTAGGTATTCCTGAAAGAGGTGGGGTTTCAGGTGTCTCCGGAAGGTGGTGATTGACTCCGCTGTCCTGGCGTCGTGAGGGAGTTTGTTCCACCATTGGGGGGCCAGAGCAGCGAACAGTTTTGACTGGGCTGCGCGGGAACTGTACTTCCTCAGTGGTAGGGAGGCGAGCAGGCCAGAGGTGGATGAACGCAGTGCCCTTGTTTGGGTGTAGGGCCTGATCAGAGCCTGGAGGTACTGAGGTGCCGTTCCCCTCACAGCTCCGTAGGCAAGCACCATGGTCTTGTAGCGGATGCGAGCTTCAACTGGAAGCCAGTGGAGAGAGCGGAGGAGCGGGGTGACGTGAGAGAACTTGGGAAGGTTGAACACCAGACGGGCTGCGGCGTTCTGGATGAGTTGTAGGGTTTAATGGCACAGGCAGGGAGCCCAGCCAACAGCGAGTTGCAGTAATCCAGACGGGAGATGACAAGTGCCTGGATTAGGACCTGCGCTGCTTCCTGTGTGAGGCAGGGTCGTACTCTGCGGATGTTGTAGAGCATGAACCTACAAGAACGGGCCACCGCCATGATGTTAGTTGAGAACGACAGGGTGTTGTCCAGGATCACGCCAAGGTTCTTAGCGCTCTGGGAGGAGGACACAATGGAGTTGTCAACCGTGATGGCGAGATCATGGAACGGGCAGTCCTTCCCCGGGAGGAAGAGCAGCTCCGTCTTGCCGAGGTTCAGCTTGAGGTGGTGATCCGTCATCCACACTGATATGTCTGCCAGACATGCAGAGATGCGATTCGCCACCTGATCATCAGAAGGGGGAAAAGAGAAGATTAATTGTGTGTCGTCTGCATAGCAATGATAGGAGAGACCATGTGAGGTTATGACAGAGCCAAGTGACTTGGTGTATAGCGAGAATAGGAGAGGGCCTAGAACAGAGCCCTGGGGGACACCAGTGGTGAGAGCACGTGGTGTGGAGACGGATTCTCGCCACGCCACCTGGTAGGAGCGACCTGTCAGGTAGGACGCAATCCAAGCGTGGGCCGCGCCGGAGATGCCCAAGTCGGAGAGGGTGGAGAGGAGGATCTGATGGTTCACAGTATCGAAGGCAGCCGATAGGTCTAGAAGGATGAGAGCAGAGGAGAGAGAGTTAGCTTTAGCAGTGCGGAGCGCCTCCGTGATACAGAGAAGAGCAGTCTCAGTTGAATGACTAGTCTTGAAACCTGACTGATTTGGATCAAGAAGGTCATTCTGAGAGAGATAGCGGAGAGCTGGCCAAGGACGGCACGTTCAAGAGTTTTGGAGAGAAAAGAAAGAAGGGATACTGGTCTGTAGTTGTTGACATCGGAGGGATCGAGTGTAGGTTTTTTCAGAAGGGGTGCAACTCTCGCTCTCTTGAAGACGGAAGGGACGTAGCCAGCGGTCAGGGATGAGTTGATGAGCGAGGTGAGGTAAGGGAGAAGGTCTCCGGAAATGGTCTGGAGAAGAGAGGAGGGGATAGGGTCAAGCTGGCAGGTTGTTGGGCGGCTGGCCGTCACAAGACGCGAGATTTCATCTGGAGAGAGGGGAGAAAGAGGTCAGAGCACAGGGTAGGGCAGTGTGAGCAGAACCAGCGGTGTCGTTTGACTTAGCAAACGAGGATCGGATGTCGTCGACCTTCTTTTCAAAATGGTTGACGAAGTCATCTGCAGAGAGGGAGGAGGGGGGGAGAGGGGGAGGAGGATTCAGGAGGGAGGAGAAGGTTGCAAAGAGCTTCCTAGGGTTAGAGGCAGATGCTTGGAATTTAGAGTGGTAGAAAGTGGCTTTAGCAGCAGAGAGAGAAGAGGAAAATGTAGAGAGGAGGGAGTGAAAGGATGTCAGGTCCGCAGGGAGGCGAGTTTTCCTCCATTTCCGCTCGGCTGCCCGGAGACCTGTTCTGTGAGCTCGCAATGAGTCGTTGAGCCACGGAGCGGGAGGGGAGGACCGAGCCGGCCTGGAGGATAGGGGACATAGAGAGTCAAAGGATGCAGAAAGGGAGGAGGAGAGGAGGGTTGAGGAGGCAGAATCAGGAGATAGGTTGGAGAAGGTTTGAGCAGAGGGAAGAGATGATAGGATGGAAGAGGAGAGAGTAGCGGGGGAGAGAGAGCGAAGGTTGGGACGGCGCGATACCATTCGAGTAGGGGCAGTGTGGGAAGTGTTGGATGAGAGCGAGAGGGAGAAGGATACAAGGTAGTGGTCGGAGACTTGGAGGAGAGTTGCAATGAGGTTAGTGGAAGAACAGCATCTAGTAAAGATGAGGTCGAGCGTATTTCCTGCCTTGTGAGTAGGGGGGAAGGTGAGAGGGTGAGGTCAAAAGAGGAGAGGAGTGGAAAGAAGGAGGCAGAGAGGAATGAGTCAAAGGTAGACGTGGGGAGGTTAAAGTCGCCCAGAACTGTGAGAGGTGAGCCGTCCTCAGGAAAGGAGCTTATCAAGGCATCAAGCTCATTGATGAATTCTCCGAGGGAACCTGGAGGGCGATAAATGATAAGGATGTTAAGCTTGAAAGGGCTGGTAACTGTGACAGCATGGAATTCAAAGGAGGCGATAGACAGATGGGTAAGGGGAGAAAGAGAGAATGACCACTTGGGAGAGATGAGGATCCCGGTGCCACCACCCCGCTGACCAGAAGCTCTCGGGGTGTGCGAGAACACGTGGGCAGACGAAGAGAGAGCAGTAGGAGTAGCAGTGTTGTCTGTGGTGACCCATGTTTCCCTCAGTGCCAAGAAGTCGAGGGACTGGAGGGAGGCATAGGCTGAGATGAACTCTGCCTTGTTGGCCGCAGATCGGCAGTTCCAGAGGCTACCGGAGACCTGGAACTCCACGTGGGTCGTGCGCGCTGGGACCACCAGATTAGGGTGGCCGCGGCCACGCGGTGTGGAGCGTTTGTATGGTCTGTGCAGAGACGAGAGAACAGGGATAGACAGACACATAGTTGACAGGCTACACAAGAGGCTACGCTAATGCAAAGGAGATTGGAATGACAAGTGGACTACACGTCTCGAGTGTTCAGAAAGTTAAGCTTACGTAGCAAGAATCTTATTGACTAAAATGATTAAAATGATACAGTACTGCTGAAGTAGGCTAGCTGGCAGAGGCTGCGTTGTTGACTATGTAGGCTAGCTGGCAGTGTCTGCGTTGTTGACACTACACTAATCAAGTCGTTCCGTTGAGTGTAATGGTTTCTACTGTGCTACTGTGCTGCTATTCGGGGCTAGCTGGCTAGCTAGCAGTGTTGATTTACGTTACGTTGCGTTAAAAGAACGACAATAGCTGGCTAGCTAACCTAGGAAATCGCTCAAGACTACACAATTATCTTTGATACAAAGACGGCTATGTAGCTAGCTATGTAGCTAGCTACGATCAAACAAATCAAGCCGTTGTACTGTAATGAAATGAAAAATGTGATACTACCTGTGGAGCGAAGCGAAATGCGACCGGATTGTTGAGTGCGGAAGACCCCTGTGAACCCTACCATAGCCATTCCACCAGGAGAAATACTTGAAAATATGATGGATATTTAACAAAGCACGGTGAGTAAGGTCAGTATAAAACCACAAAACCTGTGTTATAGTTTAAAGATCATAAATAACAATGATATCAAAATAGGATTCAATAATGGTATTAACAGCCTACCGTGGACCTTCAGAGTGATGGTCTTACTGCCAATCTGACCTTTGTCCCCTTCACCTGTAAGTAGAAAATCCCCTGAGTCTTGCAGTGTCAGTTCTCTGACTGTTAAACTGTAGTTGCTGGTGTTCATCTTTAGTCTCCCCTCAAACTGGGATCCAGGGGAATATACAACTTCTGAATTGAATTCTGCAATATCCTTTCCCATAGACTTCCACACCAAGGATTTGAAATGTCCCGTCTCTAAGCCTGCCAGCAGCTCCACGGAGTCCCCCACTCTCTTGTTGATGATCAGAGGAACACCTACACCTGAAACACACAAATACACACATTATAAAGGGTAAATAAAGTCAAAAATAAAATAATTCTGACATCAATCAATGGTTGCACACTATATTACAATGATCTTATTACTGTGTAATTATTCATGTAGTACGATGTAGCAAGTGTTGTAATTACTCATTGTTACACTCTACTACTTGTTACAGTGTGACTAATACTTGTTACAGTGTGCCTACATGAATAATTACACAATAATGAACTCCAATGCAAAGTCCTACCTAATCAATTATAGATAGTGGATTGGATTTATATAGCCCATTTCCAGGTTTAATTTGTACTGTACATGGCATTATACATATTTTCACTTTACATCTTTACGTATCTGAGTGTGTGGGTCCTTTTTAACTTCATTCAAGTCCACTCCTCCCCCACATTCAGTAGAACAGGATGAGATTACAGGAAAAGAGAAGTGGGGGTGGATCGATAACCCCTCCTCAGCTCACAAGTACATTTACTGTCTAATTATTCACCATAAATGCATCATATACTGCATGGGCAACATTATCAATACATGTCAGTCTGAAGTAATGTTTTATAAACCCTGACACAAAAAAACCTTAGTAAAAAAAATACAGTTAAACAACACAATGTAACTCCAAGTCAATCACACTCCTGTGAAATCAAACTGTCCACTTAGGAAGCAACACTGATTGACAATACATTTCACATGCTGTTGTGCAAATGGAATAGACAACAGGTGGAAATTATAGGCAATTAGCAAGGCACCCCGAATAAAGGAGGGGTTCTGCAAGGGGTGACCACAGACCACTTCTCAGTTCCTATGCTTCCTGGCTGATGTTTTGGTCACTTTTGAATGCTGGCGGTGCTTTCACTCTAGTGGCAGCATGAGACGGAGTCTACAACCCACACAAGTGGCTCAGGTAGTGCAGCTCATCCAGGATGGCACATCAATGCGAGCTGTGGCAAGAAGGTTTGGGCTATATAAATCCAATCCACTACGTCCAGAGCATGGAGGCGCTACCAGGAGACAGGCCAGTACATCAGGAGACGTGGAGGAGGCCGTAGGAGGGCAACAACCCAGCAGCAGGACCGCTACCTCCGCCTTTGTGCAAGGAGGAGCAGGAGGAGCACTGCTAGAGCCCTGCAAAATGACCTCCAGCAGGCCACAAATGTGCATGTGTCTGCTCAAATGGTCAGAAACAGACTCCACAAGGGTGGTATGAGGGCCCGACGTCCACAGGTGGGGGTTGTGCTTACAGCCCAACACCGTGCAGGACGTTTGGCATATGCCAGAGAACACCAAGATTGGCAAATTCACCACTGGTGCCCTGTGCTCTTCACAGATGAAAGCAGGTTCTCACTGAGCACGTGACAGACGTGACAGAGTCTGGAGATGCTGTGGAGAACGTTCTGCTGCCTGCAACATCCTCCAGCATGACCGGTTTGGCGGTGGGTCAGTCATGGTGTGGGGTGCTATTTCTTTGGGGGGCCCTCCATGTGCTCGCCAGAGGTAGCCTGACTGCCATTAGGTACCGAGATGAGATCCTCAGACCCCTTGTGAGACCATATGCTGGTGCGGTTGGCCCTGGCTTCCTCCTAATGCAAGACAATGCTAGACCTCATGTGGCTGGAGTGTGTCAGCAGTTCCTGCAAGAGGAAGGCATTGATGCTATGGACTGGCCCGCCCGTTCCCCAGACCTGAATCCAATTGAGCACATCTGGGACATCATGTCTCGCTCCATCCACCAACGCCACGTTGCACCACAGACTGTCCAGGAGTTGGCGGATGCTTTAGTCCAGATCTGGGAGGATCCGCCACCTCATCAGGAGCATGCCCAGGCGTTGTAGGGAGGTCATACAGGCACGTGGAAGCCACACACACTACCGAGCCTCATTTTGCTTGTTTTAAGGACATTACATCAAAGTTGGATCAGCCTGTAGTGTGGTTTTCCACTTTAATTTTGAGTGTGACTCCAAATCCAGACCTCCATGGGATGATAAATTTGATATCCATTGATAATTTATGTGTGATTTTGTTGTCAGCACATTCAACTATGTAAAGAAAAAGTATTTAATAAAAAATATTTCATTCATTCAGATCTAGGATGTGTTATTTTAGCGTTCCCTTTATTTTTTTGAGCAGTGTATATTTGACAACTGACTTGATATCAGATGACCAGCCTGAGCTTGCAACTCCAATCCTTTTTAACACTACAAATGACTGATGACCAGAGATATTATGAACAGGTCATGTGAACTTTAAAATCTTCTGAAGCATGTTCCAAGAAGGGGCATTATGGGCAAAATATTTTTTCCCATCTCAGTTCTGGCCTTAGGAACAGACAAGGACAGCAGCGACTTTGAATGAAGACAATATTGAGTGACTGATCTGGTCAGTAAAGAACAACGGGAGTTGTCCCATCAATGCTGTGTACACTAAAGTTTACCAATGCTTTAGCCTCCTGGTGGAGAGAGAGGTCCATTGCACCATGGCATACAAATCACAGTGATGGGTAAGTGGTCGAGCATTTGTAATGAATCTTAAAGCACCATGATACACTGTGGCCAGAGGCCTGCATATAGACAATATCACCATAATCCAGCATTGATTAAAAAAGTATCTTGAACAAGATATTTTCTGACTAACATTGAAGAGCAAGATTTGTTCCTGAAATAGAAACCCAATTTCAACTTCAGTTCCTTGGTCAAGTTATCAATGTGCTGTTTAAAATTAAGCTTTTCATCTAGCCAAACCCCAAGATACTTATAGGATGTGACCCTATCAATTTTCTGGCCTGTTGAAGTTCAAATCTGCAAGTGACTCCACGTCCTTACTTTCAGGGAAGAGAAAACCTTTGTTTTCCTTTCATAAAGCACACGTTTCAATTGGAAAATTGAATAACATCAAAGGCCAACTGTAAGTCCTGAAAAGCCTACTCAATAATAAATGTGCTAGAATAAGTAATAATACATGATGTAATAGTACATGATGTCACTGTATGTCTGACTGCATCACTCCACTCAGAATGCTTCACCATTGTCTGAAGTCTTAATCTCACTGATCTCATATTCATGCTTCCTACTGATTGAGTCCACATCATCCTTGCTCCATGTGTATTTCCAGTCAGTGACTTGTCCTCTCTGTATGTTACATCTGAGAGTGACAGATTATTCACTGAATATCTGGGAGGATTTGGGGTGTTTGGTCAAAACAGCCATTGCCTGTCCTGCAAAAAATAAAACCAGCATGATACAATTGCTTTACACATGTTATTTTGAGACAATCAAAACACAAAAATTGTCTATCCAAAAACAGATTTAAAATGACAAATAAAACATTTGATGAAGCATTATGAGATCAAGGCTTGATCAAGTGTACAAATATCTACCACCATCGTCTTCAGAGTGTCCAGAGTAGATGTGTGTACTAAGCACTACAACACAGAAAGTCACATTGCACCAATATAAGCTTGAAATAAATAACAACATGCCATATTCATGTTTCTGATGACTAAATCCACCCTGTACTTTATTTTACAGGTGCAATCTGAGATTTCTACATTGATTTCTTCACTTTTAAATGAATCATAGAAATTCAAGTCTTATCCCATCATAACCCAAAATATATGATTATTTTATGACAATTATTGTAAATAATGTAGATGAATGAATATCCTTAGCCCCGTCCCTCAGCCTTATATACCACAACAAGTGGAAGGGTGTCATTTTTGTGGTTGTTTGAAGAGATGACTGCAGCTTTAAAAGGCCACTGACTTCCCATGTTCTGCACACAGAGAGAGTACAGAGACCAAGAACACCAAAACACCACTCAATAATCTCTTAATACAGTTTACTATAACTGTAGCGAAGGAACCCTCAACCATTTACAATAATCACAACTTGATAATACAACACATCCAACTCATCCAACCACTGAGTTAGAATCAATCTTTAGTTCCTGAGTGATGACCTGGTTAAGTGCACACCACCACACGAACCAGGTCTGCATGGCATCGGCTATACAAGCCCAGGTTCTCACAGAGATTCAACATCAATGTAGTGTGGCCACATTCTATCTGCAGACCATATGTGCTCCAATTTCCTTTTAGTGCCATTTTCTCTTTGTCAATAAAGGATAAAACACCAAAAACAAAAGTAAAGCATGAAACTGTCTGTCACGACTTCCGCCGAAGTCGGTCCCTCTCCTTGTTCGGATGGCGTTCGGAGTTCGGCGGTCGACGTCACCGGCCTTCTAGCCATCGCTGATCCACTTTTCATTTTCCATTTGTTTTGTCTTTGTTTTACACACCTGGTTTCAATCCCCCAATTACATGTTCATTATTTAACCCTCTGTTTTCCCCCTCTGTTTTATGTATGTTCGGTCCGTTATTGTGGGCTCGGTATAACGGGACATGCCCGCCCTAGATAGTCGACCATTAGGGTCAGGGCTAATTTGGGAGGCCACCGCTCCACTGGTTATGATTGTGCATGAGGGTCACAAATGTGGAATTAGTTTTTCCCTTATTTATTCTCCTATGTTTCCCGTAGTGCTGGGCCTACCCTGGTTGGCCTGTCATGACCCCACTATTTCGTGGCAACGGAGGGGTGGTCACGAGAGTGCTCGGGGAGGTGTTTAGGGGTTTCCGTCAATTCTACTACGGTGGAAAGTCCAGACGAGGTCTCCACCGTGCGCATCCCCTCTGAATATGCCGATTTGGCTCTCGGCTTCTGTAAGAAGAGGGCGACTCAATTACCACCCCATCGAGAGGGGGATTGTGCGATAAATCTCCTGGTAGACGCAGCACTTCCCAGGAGTCACGTGTATCCCCTGTCACAGGAGGAGACGGCAGCTATGGAAACATATGTCTCCGAATCCCTGGGGCAGGGGCATTACCTCATTGCTGAATGGGGGACCAGTGCGAATGCAGGGGTTGGCTGAGGCGGACAGGGCTGTTGGTCACCTGAGGGCTCTGTCTGTTTACCTCGGATCCCGAGCTGGCTAATCCGGATCCCTCTTTGGCATTCATAGTGGAGGTGGATGCGTCCGAGACTGGGATAGGAGCCGTGCTCTCTCAGCGGGTACGCCACCAAAGCTCCGCCCCTGTGCTTTCTTTTCGAGGAAGCTAAGCCCTGCGGAGCGAAACTACGATGGGGGGGATCGGGAGCTGTTGGATGTTGTCAAGGCTCTGCAGGTGTGGATACATGAGGGGGCTAAACACCCTTTTCTCATCTGGACTGACCACCGCAATCTGGAGTACATCCGGGTGGCGAGGAGACTGAACCTTCACCAGGAAAGGTGGGCAATGTTCTTTACCTGTTTTGTTTTCACCCTGTCCTACAGACCAGGTTCCCAGAATGCTAAGGCAGACACACTGTACCGGAGTCTCTGTGGCGCAATTGGTTAGCGCGTTAGTCTGTTAATCTGAAGGTTGGTGCTTCGACACCACCCATAGATGACATTTTTCAGATTGTGGAGATGTGAACTGACCCTTCCTGACTTGGCGTGAGCTTCCATGAGACTTTGGCCTGCTGAGGGTCAGTATAACCACAAGTCTCTGTGGTGCAATTGGTTGGCGCGTTAGACTCTTAATTTAAGAGTTGGTGATTTGAGCCCAGGGATGCTGTGTTTCTGTTTCTAGTGATATGGAAGACCTTCCTGGCCTTACAGTAAGCTTGCTTTTGACCTGCTGTGTTTCCTGTTGTCACATGTGATTGGTGTGTTGTTGAACATGAAAGATGACAAGTTACTATACCTACTGGTAAAATGGCTGTCATTGGTCTTTGATCTTCTGTTACTCAATAGCTTGATCATTCTGTGTTCTCCAAGGAACATATAATTTATTCTTATTATTCTGGCTGGTATGACAACGTAAATGATGTCAATCTGGCATGAAAAACCTTAGCATTTATATTTATCTCGCGAGAAGGACAATGTTGGTCCAGTGTGTTTGTGTGTATATGTACGCCTATACGTCATGAAAGTGACTAGCCACTTCATCATTCTTCCGGAGTCAGTCCCCTAATTATTTTGAATGGGCTTGGCGATTATATATTACGTTTGTGAAAATGCAGTTGTTTAAAATATATATTTATCAGAATATATTTGTGATTGCGGCTGAATTTACTCCTGCCAGATGCCTTTTAATATAATGTTGCGCTGACGAACATTGCACTACATTTTTTCCCTTTTAAGGCCATTCAAAAAGCTAACAAAAATTCAAAAAGCTAACAAACATTAGAAAACTACAGGTCTACTTCCAATTGAAAATGTTGCTGCACAGTTTGTTGTGCTTTTGATGCACGTTAACACAACCATTGGAACAAAGTGTTGTTGTTTCGTAAACTCCATGTTCAGTTGGATGAGAGCACGAATGGCCAGTGATCAAGCGTCAGGATCAATTACACCACAAGTCTCTGTGGTGCAATTGGTTAGCGCGCTAGACTGTTAATCTAAAGGTTGGTGGTTCGAGCACACCCAGGGACGACAGTTCTCAGTTTGTTTTGCTCCATGATGTGGATATGACAAGTCTCTGTGGTGGAATAGGTTGGCGCGTTAGACTGTTAATTTAAAAGTTGGTGATTTGAGCCCACCCAGGGAAGCTTTCTTTCTGTTTCTAGTGATATGGAAGACCCTCCTGGCTTTACAGTAAGCTTGCTTTTGACCTGCTGTGTTTCCTGTTGTCACATGTGATTGGTGTGTTGTTGTTTTTTTTTTTTTTTTCACCTTTATTTAACCAGGTAGGCTAGTTGAGAACAAGTTCTCATTTGCAACTGCGACCTGGCCAAGATAAAGCATAGCAGTGTGAACAGACAACACAGAGTTACACATGGAGTAAACAATTAACAAGTCAATAACACAGTAGAAAAAATGGGCAGTCTATATACAATGTGTGCAAAAGGCATGAGGAGGTAGGCGAATAATACAATTTTGCAGATTAACACTGGAGTGATAAATGATCAGATGGTCATGTACAGGTAGAGATATTGGTGTGCAAAAGAGCAGAAAAGTAAATAAATAAAAAAAAACAGTATAAAAACAGTATGGGAATGAGGTAGGTGAAAATGGGTGGGCTATTTACCAATAGACTATGTACAGCTGCAGCGATCGGTTAGCTGCTCGGATAGCTGATGTTTGAAGTTGGTGAGGGAGATAAAAGTCTCCAACTTCAGCGATTTTTGCAGTTCGTTCCAGTCACAGGCAGCAGAGTACTGGAACGAAAGGCGGCCAAATGAGGTGTTGGCTTTAGGGATGATCAGTGAGATACACCTGCTGGAGCGCGTGCTACGGATGGGTGTTGCCATCGTGACCAGTGAACTGAGATAAGGCGGAGCTTTACCTAGCATGGACTTGTAGATGACCTGAGCCAGTGGGTCTGGCGACGAATATGTAGCGAGGGCCAGCCGACTAGAGCATACAAGTCGCAGTGGTGGGTGGTATAAGGTGCTTTGGTGACAAAACGGATGGCACTGTGATAGACTGCATCCAGTTTGCTGAGTAGAGTGTTGGAAGCCATTTTGTAGATGACATCGCCGAAGTCGAGGATCGGTAGGATAGTCAGTTTTACTAGGTAAGCTTGGCGGCGTGACTGAAGGATGCTTTGTTGCGGAATAGAAAGCCGACTCTTGATTTGATTTTCGATTGGAGATGTTTGATGTGAGTCTGGAAGGAGAGTTTGCAGTCTAGCCAGACACCTAGGTACTTATAGATGTCCACATATTCAAGGTCGGAACCATCCAGGGTGGTGATGCTAGTCGGGCATGCGGGTGCAGGCAGCGATCGGTTGAAAAGCATGCATTTGGTTTTACTCGCGTTTAAGAGCAGTTGGAGGCCACGGAAGGAGTGCTGTATGGCATTGAAGCTCGTTTGGAGGTTAGATAGCACAGTGTCCAATGACGGGCCGAAAGTATATAGAATGGTGTCGTCTGCGTAGATGTGGATCAGGGAATCGCCCGCAGCAAGAGCAACATCATTGATATATACAGAGAAGAGAGTCGGCCCGAGAATTGAACCCTGTGGCACCCCCATAGAGACTGCCAGAGGACCGGACAGCATGCCCTCCGATTTGACACACTGAACTCTGTCTGCAAAGTAATTGGTGAACCAGGCAAGGCAGTCATCCGAAAAACAGAGGCTATTGAGTCTGCCGATAAGAATATGGTGATTGACAGAGTCGAAAGCCTTGGCGAGGTCGATGAAGACGGCTGCACAGTACTGTCTTTTATCGATGGCGGTTATGATATCGTTTAGTACCTTGAGTGTGGCTGAGGTGCACCCGTGACCGGCTCGGAAACCAGATTGCACAGCGGAGAAGGTACGGTGGGATTCGAGATGGTCAGTGACCTGTTTGTTGACTTGGCTTTCAAAGACCTTAGATAGGCAGGGCAGGATGGATATAGGTCTATAACAGTTTGGGTCCAGGGTGTCTCCCCCTTTGAAGAGGGGGAAGACTGCGGCAGCTTTCCAATCCTTGGGGATCTCAGACGATATGAAAGAGAGGTTGAACAGGCTGGTAATAGGGGGTTGCGACAATGGCGGCAGATAGTTTCAGAAATAGAGGGTCCAGATTGTCAAGCCCAGCTGATTTGTACGGGTCCAGGTTTTGCAGCTCTTTCAGAACATCTGCTACCTGGAGAACCTGGAGAGGCTTGGGCGAGGCGCTGCGGGGGGGGCGGAGCTGTTGGCCGAGGTTGGAGTAGCCAGGCGGAAGGCATGGCCAGCCGTTGAGAAGTGCTTATTGAAGTTTTCGATAATCATGGATTTATCGGTGGAGACCGTGTTACCTAGCCTCAGTGCAGTGGGCAGCTGGGAGGAGGTGCTCTTGTTCTCCATGGACTTCACAGTGTCCCAGAACTTTTTGGAGTTGGAGCTACAGGATGCAAACTTCTGCCTGAAGAAGCTGGCCTTAGCTTTCCTGACTGACTGCGTGTATTGGTTCCTGACTTCCCTGAACAGTTGCATATCACGGGGGCTATTCGATGCTATTGCAGTCCGCCACAGGATGTTTTTGTGCTGGTTGAGGGCAGTCAGGTCTGGAGTGAACCAAGGGCTGTATCTGTTCTTGGTTCTGCATTTTTTGAACGGAGCATGCTTATCTAAAATGGTGAGGAAGTTACTTTTAAAGAATGACCAGGCATCCTCAACTGACGGGATGAGGTCAATGTCCTTCCAGGATACCCGGCCAGGTCGATTAGAAAGGCCTGCTCACAGAAGTGTTTTAGGGAGCGTTTGACAGTGATGAGGGGTGGTCGTTTGACTGCGGCTCCGTGGCGGATACAGGCAATGAGGCAGTGATCGCTGAGATCCTGGTTGAAGACAGCGGAGGTGTATTTGGAGGGCCAGTTGGTCAGGATGACGTCTATGAGGGTGCCCTTGTTTACAGAGTTAGGGTTGTACCTGGTGGGTTCCTTGATGATTTGAGTGAGATTGAGGGCATCTAGCTTAGATTGTAGGACTGCCGGGGTGTTAAGCATATCCCAGTTTAGGTCACCTAACAGAACAAACTCTGAAGCTAGATGGGGGGCGATCAATTCACAAATGGTGTCCAGGGCACAGCTGGGAGCTGAGGGTGGTCGGTAGCAGGCGGCAACAGTGAGAGACTTATTTCTGGAGAGAGTAATTTTCAAAATTAATAGTTCGAACTGTTTGGGTATGGACCTGGACAGTATGACATTACTTTGCAGGCTATCTCTGCAGTAGACTGCGACTCCGCCCCCTTTGGCAGTTCTATCTTGACGGAAGATGTTATAGTTGGGTATGGAAATCTCTGAATTTTTGGTGGCCTTCCTGAGCCAGGATTCAGACACGGCAAGGACATCAGGGTTAGCAGAGTGTGCTAAAGCAGTGAGTAAAACAAACTTAGGGAGGAGGCTTCTGATGTTGACATGCATAAAACCAAGGCTTTTTCGATCACAGAAGTCAACAAATGAGGGTACCTGGGGACAAGCAGGGCCTGGGTTTACCTCCACATCACCCGCGGAACAGAGAAGGAGTAGTATGAGGGTGCGGCTAAAGGCTATCAAAACTAGTCGCCTAGAGCGTTGGGGGCAGAGGATAAGAGGAGCAGGTTTCTGGGCATGGTAGAATATATTCAGGGCATAATGCGCAGACAGGGGTATGGTGGGGTGCGGGTACAGCGGAGGTAAGCCCAGGCACTGGGTGATGATGAGAGAGGTTGTATCTCTGGACATGCTGGTTGTAATGGGTGAGGTCACCACATGTGTGGGAGGTGGGACAAAGGAGGTAACAGGGGTATGCAGAGTGGATCTAGGGGCTCCATTGTGAACTAAAACAATGATAACTAACCTGAACAACAGTATACAAGGCATATTGACATTTGCGAGAGACATACAGCGAGGCATACAGTAATCACAGGTGTTGAATTGGGAAAGCTAGCTAAAAACAGTAGGCGAGGCTAATCAGCTAGCACAACAAACAGCAGGTAAAATGGCGTTGACTAGGCAACTCAATGACAGATAAAACAAACAAGCAAAATGGAGTACCGTGATTAATGGACAGTCCAGCGTGCGTCAGCTATGTAGCCAAGAGATCAATGTCCAGGGGGCAGCGGTGGATGGGCAGGGAAGCTGGGCTGGCGAGTGTTATCCAGGTTAAAAAAAAAAAAAATTTAAACTGACAAATGACTAAATAGCTTATAGCTAGTTAGCTGGTTAGCATCTGGAGGTTCTTGAGTGTGTCATAAAAATAAAATTTAAATTAAAAGTAATAGCGATTCCGTATCACGTTGGGTGAGGCAGGTTTCCGGAAGGTATAAACAAATTAAAATCAAAAAGAGATAGAAAGTAAATGGGTTCAGAGAGTGTTTGGGGCGCGGTGATGCAGACGGTTAGCAGGCCTGTGCTAACAAGCTAACAGTTCGTAGGCCCGGGCTAGACAAGGTAGCAGCTAGCGGACCAGAGCTAGACAAGCTAGCCGTTAGCAGGCCGAATTAGCAGGCAGGGAGATAGCGAGGGCTAGAGAGTTAACCTTTGGGGGACGTCGCGATGGGGTGAGTCTGTTTATTCCTCTTCATGCGGTGACATCGACAGACCGGTCGTGGGCCCGGGTAATTGTAGCCCAGGAGTATGCTACAGGTGCTCTAGTACGCTAGGTGAGCTGGAGACACAGCGATTCAGAAAGCTCGCGGGCCTTGGCCAGCAGATGGACCTTTGGCGATGTCGCAACGGAAAAGCCTGTTGAAACCACCTCGGACGATTATGTCGGCGGACCAGTCGTGGTGGATCGGCGGGGCTCCGTGTCGGCAGTAAAGGGTCCAGGCCAATTGGCAAAAGAGTTATTGTTGGACCTCTTCGGCTAGTCGGGAGATGGTTAGCTTTGAAGACCGCTAGATGGGCTTAGCTCGAGGCTAGCTCAAGGCTAACTGGTGCTTGCTTTGGGACAGAGACGTTAGCCAGGAGTAGCCACTCGGATTGCAGCTAGCTAGTTGCGATGATCCGGTGTAAAGGTTCAGAGCTTGCGGTAGGAATCCGGAGATGTGGTAGAGAAAAAGCAGTCTGATATGCTCTGGGTTGATGTCGCGCTGGTGTCCTGGTTAGCTTTGAAGACCGCTAGCAGTGGCTAACTGAGTACTAGCTAGTTAGCTGGCTAGCTTCTGATGGGGGTTCGGTTCTAGAGTATAGAAAAAGCAGATCCGTACCACATTGGGTGATGCGGGTTGCAGGAGAGTAAATTCAGCCTGTAGTTGGAAAGTGAGATTAAAATATGTACGAAATATATACAGAAAGAAAAACAAAAAGAAAAAACGAGGAAAACTATATTTACACCAGACAGGCCAGGACAAGACAAAACACACGTCCGACTGCTACGCCATCTTGGAACTCTCTTGTTCATGTTGTTGAACATGAAAGATGACAACTTACTATACCTACTGGTAAAATGGCTGTCAATGGTCTTTGATCTTCTGTTACTCAATAGCTTGATCATTCTGTGTTCTCCAAGGAACATATAATTTATTCTTATTAATCTGGCTGGTATGACAACGTAAATGATGTCAATCTGGCATGAAAAACCTTAGCATTTATATTTATCTCGCGAGAAGGACAGTGTTGGTCCAGTGTGTTTGTGTGTATATGTACGCCTATACGCCATGAAAGTGACTAGCCACTTCATCATTCTTCCGGAGTCAGTCCCCTAATTATTTTGAATGGGCTTGGCGGTTATATATTACGTTTGTGAAAATGCAGTTGTTTAAAATATATATTTATCAGAATATATTTGTGATTGCGGCTGAATTTACTCCTGCCAGATGCCTTTTAATATAATGTTGCGCTGACCAACATTGCACTACATTTTTGTCCTTTTAAGGCCATTCAAAAAGCTAACAAACATTAGAAAACTACAGGTCTACTTCCTTGAAAATGTTGCTGCACTTTTGATGCACGTTAACACAACCATTGGAACAAAGTGTTGTTGTTTCGTAAATTCCATGTTCAGTTGGATGAGAGCACGAATGGCCAGCGATCAAGCGTCAGGGTCAATTACACCACAAGTCTCTGTGGCGCAATTGATTAGCGCATTAGACTGTCAATTTCAAGGTTGGTGTTTCGAGCCCACGCAGGGACGACAGTTCTCAGTTTGTTTTGCTCCATGATGTGGATATGACAAGTCTCTGTGGTGGAATAGGTTGGCGCGTTAGACTGTTAATTTAAAAGTTGGTGATTTGAGCCCACCCAGGGATGCTGTCTTTCTGTTTCTAGTGATATGGAAGACCTTCCTGTTCTTACAGTAAGCCTGCTTTTGACCTGCTGTGTTTCCTGTTGTCACATGTGATTGGTGTGTTGTTGAACATGAAAGATGACAAGTTACTATACCTACTGGTAAAATGGCTGTCAATGGTCTCTGATCTTCTGTTACTCAATAGCTTGATCATTCTGTGTTCTCCAAGGAACATATAATTTATTCTTATTAATCTGGCTGGTATGACAACGTAAATGATGTCAATCTGGCATGAAAAACCTTAGCATTTATATTTATCTCGCGAGAAGGACAATGTTGGTCCAGTGTGTTTGTGTGTATATGTACGCCTATACGCCATGAATGTGACTAGCCACTTCATCATTCTTCCGGAGTCAGTCCCCTAATTATTTTGAATGGGCTTGGCGATTATATATTACGTTTGTGAAAATGCAGTTGTTTAAAATATATATTTATCAGAATATATTTGTGTTAGAGGAAATTATGGTTGAAATGACTAATTATGTATACATTCCAATCAGAACTGACTAGTCCAAATGCTATAATGTACTGTACATGTGAATTTTCTCTCTTGCTCCCATTCCCAATTGTATATAATGTAGTCAGGAGTATAGTAACAATGAAGGTCTGTTCCTTAGTTCATTCAGTTGTACAAATCTCCAGGTGGCGGAAACGGCCCATCTCCAGATTGTCTAGAATGTTGATTTATACTGACTGGCCTTGACTTCATGCTGATAACGCGAAGGCTCGAGAGCTAGAGGGCCCCTCTACCTTGTGAAATAGATAGAACGTTTAGAAAACGCTGACGTCATTTTCAGTTTATAACCTGTGGAAATATGTGTATGTGGCAGTACTCACTTGAAATAAATGCTGTTACCTTTGGCATTTAAGACTGGTCTCAATCAACTTCATGCATAATTAATGAACTTACAACTCATTAATTAATTAGAATGAGTGCGAATCTGTTTTGGCTATAAAACATACAGGAATTTAGTAATTCCATTAATAATTTGTGATTGCGGCTGAATTTACTCCTGCCAGATGCCTTTTAATATAATGTTGCGCTGACGAACATTGCACTACATTTTTGCCCTTTTAAGGCCATTCAAAAAGCTAACAAACATTAGAAAACTACAGGTCTACTTCCTGGAAAATGTTGCTGCAATTTTGATGCACGTTAACACAACCATTGGAACAAAGTGTTGTTGTTTCGTAAACTCCATGTTCAGTTGGATGAGAGCACAAATTGGCCAGTGATCAAGCGTCAGGGTCAATTACACAACAAGTCTCTGTGGCGCAATTGGTTACCGTGTTAGACTGTTAATCTAAAGGTTGGTGGTTAGACCCCACCCAGAGACGACAGTTCTCAGTTTGTTGTGCTCCATGATGTGGATGTGACATCCTGAACCTATAATGAGATTCCGGTTATTTTACCCTGCTGATGGTCAAACCATTGGAACAAAGTGTTGTTGTTTTGTAAACTCCATGTTCAGTTGGATGAGAGCACGAATGGCCAGCGATCAAGCGTCAGGGTCAATTACAACACAAGTCTCTGTGGCGCAATTGGTTAGCGTGTTAGACTGTTAATCTAAAGGTTGGTGGTCGAGCT